>NC_047111.1:31020557-31320557 GCF_902500255.1 Thalassophryne amazonica | reverse complement strand
CTGTTGACCATAAAATTTTATTACAGAGATTAGAGCATGCCATAGGTATTAAAGGCACTGCGCTGCGGTGGTTTGAATCATATTTGTCTAATAGATTACAATTTGTTCATGTAAATGGGGAATCTTCTTCACAGACTAAAGTTAATTATGGAGTTCCACAAGGTTCTGTGCTAGGACCAATTTTATTCACTTTATACATGCTTCCCTTAGGCAGTATTATTAGACGGTATTGTTTAAATTTTCATTGTTACGCAGATGATACCCAGCTTTATCTATCCATGAAGCCAGAGGACACACACCAATTAGCTAAACTGCAGGATTGTCTTACAGACATAAGACATGGATGACCTCTAATTTCCTACTTTTAAACTCAGATAAAACTGAAGTTATTGTACTTGGCCCCACAAATCTTAGAAACATGGTGTCTAATCAGATCCTTACTCTGGATGGCATTACCCTGACCTCTAGTAATACTGTGAGAAATCTTGGAGTCATTTTTGATCAGGATATGTCATTCAAAGTGCATATTAAACAAATATGTAGGACTGCTTTTTTGCATTTACGCAATATCTCTAAAATTAGAAGGTCTTGTCTCAGAGTGATGCTGAAAAACTAATTCATGCATTTATTTCCTCTAGGCTGGACTATTGTAATTCATTATTATCAGGTTGTCCTAAAAGTTCCCTAAAAAGCCTTCAGTTAATTCAAAATGCTGCAGCTAGAGACTAACGGGGACTAGAAGGAGAGAGCATATCTCACCCATATTGGCCTCTCTTCATTGGCTTCCTGTTAACTCTAGAATAGAATTTAAAATTCTTCTTCTTACTTATAAGGTTTTGAATAATCAGGTCCCATCTTATCTTAGGGACCTCGTAGTACCATATCACCCCAATAGAGCGCTTCGCTCTCAGACTGCAGGCTTACTTGTAGTTTCTAGGGGTGGTAAGAGTAGAATGGGAGGCAGAGCCTTCAGCTTTCAGGCTCCTCTCCTGTGGAACCAGCTCCCAATTCAGATCAGGGAGACAGACACCCTCTCTACTTTTAAGATTAGGCTTAAAACTTTCCTTTTTGCTAAAGCTTATAGTTAGGGCTGGATCAGGTGACCCTGAACCATCCCTTAGTTATGCTGCTATAGACGTAGGCTGCTGGGGGGTTCCCATGATGCACTGTTTCTTTCTCTTTTGCTCTGTATGCACCACTCTGCATTAATCATTAGTGATCGATCTCTGCTTCCCCTCCACAGCATGTCTTTTTCCTGGTTCTCTCCCTCAGCCCCAACCAGTCCCAGCAGAAGAATGCTCCTCCCTGAGCCTGGTTCTGCTGGAGGTTCTTCCTGTTTAAAAGGGAGTTTTTCCTTCCACTGTAGCCAAGTGCTTGCTCACAGGGGGTCGTTTTGACCGTTGGGGTTTTAAATAATTATTGTATGGCCTTGCCTTGCAGTATAAGGCGCCTTGGGGCAACTGTTTGTTGTGATTTGGCGCTATATAAAAAAAAAAATGATTGATTGATTGATCTATTGTGAATGTCAAATATGCTGCCGTGTGATTGGCCATTGGATTCCACATTCAGATGATGATGGAGAATCCATGAAAAACGCACTGACGCTTCCACATACACACACACACACACACACACACACAGTTTGGATCCAGATGTTTGCAGCTGCAGGTGATGTGAAATGTTGGGGCTTTTACACACTCACAGATATCAATGTCATGGCTGTAATTTAACGCACCACATGTAACATTAGGCTGCTACACTGTTCTGAATCCGATACACAGCTGCCGCTACCAATACAGAGTCCAAAAGAAGTGGCCCTATCCTGCGGAACAGTTTGGCTTTGGACATCAGAAAGTACACTTGCAATGAATGTTTTAAGGAAAACCTTAAAACTTGTAAATCATGAGTTTATGTTTATCATGAGTTACATTGTTTTATCTGAGGGCCCCTTCAAACATAAGACGAAGTTGGGTGAAAGAAACAGAAACTGGCTGAAAAAGGGTGAAAAAAATGAATTGGGTGAACCGTGAAAAATTCCACCTGCTGTCGGGAGGGACCACGATGGGACAGGTGACAATTTTGTGCACGCTTGTGTGCAGGCGCAGGAACACAGTGCGAGCATGTGGGAGGTGTGACACCACATCACGCGCACACAGCAGCGGAGCAGTTTAGATGCTGGACATGTGACATAAATCACAAAAAGTATTAAGGACAAAAGAATGAGAGAGCCCAGAATATTAGAATAACAATCAATGTACTGTTTAAATGTAAGACAATTATTTCAATGGTCATGATTCTGTTCTCATTATAAACAACAACAAAAAAATACACCAAAAAAAATCAACGCAATTTTTAATACAGCTTCAATTCCAATGAAGTTGGGACATTGTGTAAAATGTAAATAAAAACAGAATACAATGATTTGCAAATCCTCTTCAACCTATATTCACTTGATACACCACAAAGACAAGATATTTAATGTTCAAACTGATAAACTTTATTGTTTTTGTACAAATATTTTCTCATTTTGAAATGGATGCCTGCAACATGTTTTCAAAAATGCTGGGACAGTGGTATGTTTACTACTGTGTTACATCACCTTTCCTTCTAACAACACTCAATAAGCATTTGGGAACTGAGGACACTAATTGTTGAAGCTTTGTAGGTGGAATTCTTTCCCATTCTTGCTTGATGTATGAACCTTCAGTTGTTCACCAGTCCGGGTCTCCGTTGTCGTATTTTGAGCTTCATAATGTGCCACACATTTTCAATGGGCGACAAGTCTGGACTGCAGGCAGGCCAGTCTAGTACCCGCACTCTTTTACTACAAAGCCCCACTGTTGTAACACATGCAGAATGTTGCTTGGCATTGTTTTGCACAAATAAGCAGGGACATCCCTGAAAAAGACATTGCTTGGATGGCAGCATGTGTTGCTCCAAAACCTGGATGTACCTTTCAGCATTGATGGTGCCATTAGAGATGTGTAAGTTGTTCATGCCAATGAGCACTAACATACCCCTATACCATCACAGATGCTGGGCTTTTGAACTTTGCGCTGGTAACAATTTGGATGGTCTTTTTCACTTTGCGTCTGTCCCATTTCAAATGAGACTCGGGCCCAGAGAAGACGGTGGTGTTTCTGGATGTTGTTGATGTTGGATTCATTTTGCATGGTAGCATTTTAACTTGAACTTGTACATGTAGCAAAAAAACTGTGTTAACTGACAATGGCTGTCTGAAGTGTTCCTGAGCCCATGCGGTAAGATCCTTTACACAATGATGTTGGTTTCTAGGGATTGGAGGTCACGGGCATTCGGTGTTGGTTTTAGGCCTTGCCGCTTACGTGTAGAAAGTTCTCCAGATTCTCTGAATCTTCTGATTATATTATGGACTGCAGATGATGGAATCTCTAAATTCATTGCAATTGAACATTGTTACATTATTACATTAAACTCTTGGACTATTTTTTCACACAGTTGTTCACAAGTGGTGATCCTCACCCCATCTTTGCTTGTGAACGACTGAGCATTTGGGGATGCTCCTTTTATACCCAGTCATGACACTCACCTGTTTCCAATTAACCTGCTCACCTGTGGAATGTTCCAAACATGTGTTCTTTGAGCATTCATCAACTTTCCCAGTCTTTTGTTGCCACTGTCCCAGCTTTTTTGAAATGTGTTGCAGGCATCCATTTCAAAATGAGCAAATATTTGCACAAAAACAATAAAGATTATCAGTTTGAACATTAAATATCTTGTCTTTGTGGTGTATTCAATTGAATATAGGTTGAAGAGGATTTGCAAATCATTGTTTTCTGTTTTTACTTACATTTCACACAACATCCCAACTTCATTGGAATTGTGGTTGTAAATTGTAGTCCACATGACAGACAGAAAGAGTGGAAAATAGATAACATATATATGATAAGGAGAAAGAAGAACTCATTTATGTGGAATCGCTTTACTCATACTGCAGTGGACACAGTGGGTGTGTCAGCTGACTACCAACCAGCGACTCACTGACAGCTGGAACTGACAGAGTGCACACAACATGTTAAATTAAAACACAGAGAACAGAAGGACAAATAAATACATACCACAATAACTAAATATATATTTACATAACAAATACTTAAAATACATTATTACAGAACAAAGAGACAGAGGGTGAGACTTTTTTTTTGTGAGCCATGAGTTGGTCTGAACAGGTGGGGGTGTCCGCGATTGCAGCAGCTGCTCAGCGCTATGTCCTCACAACTCACAGCTGGGGAACATATATCATGCCATGACCACCAGCAGCTCCCAACACCCCACCGCGATACACATGTGGCATGCTGTCCTCACACGGTAATAAATAAAAGCGCATATCACTTTTGCAACACAGTCAGCAGTGAGCGCGGTGAGTGCACACATCATCAGCCAGGCTGCCCCATGTGAAGAGCTGCCAATCAAAATGTCACATTCACCACTCGAGTTTTGGTCCACATGACACAGTGTCCTTCGGCATGCAGTGCGTTGGACAGCTGGACACACAGAGCTGCTAATTTGTCCATGATATGACCATTCAATCATGCCAGTTAATTACTTCTTTGTTTATGTCCATGTTTTATCTACAGGGGAACAGATGTATGATACTTGTACTGTCTGCTCTTTAGAACATGAATTAAATGCAACCCCAATTCCAATGAAGTTGGGACATTGTGTAAAATGTAAAGAAAAACAGAATACAATGATTTGCAAAACCTCTTCAACCTATATTCAATTGAATACACCACAAAGACAAGATATTTAATGTTCAAACTGATAAATTTTATTGTTTTTGTGCAAATATTTGCTCATTTTGAAATGTATGCTTGCAACACGTTTCAAAACAGCTGGGACAGTGGTTTGTTTACCACTGTGACCTCACCTTTCCTTCTAACAATACTCAATAAGTGTTTGGGAACTGAGGACACTAATTGTGAGTGTCATGATTGGGTATAAAAGGAACATCCCCAAAAGGCTCAGCCATTCACAAGCAAAGATGGGGCGACAGCAATCCAGATGCACACTGAGCTGGACAGCGATCGCACTCCAGCCACTTCAGCCGCACCTGACAATGTTGGATAATGGTGTGGGGGGACGACACACTCACGCGCCATTTGTATTGTGGAGGGGTGAGCACACCGCACACTTGCATGCCATTTGAGTTGCTTGGTAAAACACTCGTGGGGCACTTATAAAATGTGGGGCCATACGCACAGCCAGCTTGAAAGTGGTTGTCTGCGCTCTGTTTTCGTTCTGGCAGTGCGAATGCCCCACCTTTTCTAAGTGCACCGGGAGTGGTGTTGATGTTCGTGGTGGCACCTGGACTCCAGCCGACTCTGGCCGAGAGTGGGTTGAATGGCCATTCATTCAGCATTCACCAACATTCGGCCGCTGGTGTGAAGACTGCCTCGGCCGTGCCATTCGGCCACGGTTCGACATGGCTGATAATTTTGTGCAGCTCCTCTGCCGTGGCACCATATGTCCAACCTGCATAAGACATGCCGTGTAATTGTTGCGAGTATGATCAGATGGCAGTGCGACGTCATCTTGCCTACTGTTCGGATGGGTTTCCGGCACGAGAGGTACCCAAATGTAGAGTGCATGTACTGTGTCCGCATGAATGTGGCATTTCAGTGTGGCTCTAATTTTCCATGACTGCCAGTCGAATCCTCCGTCATGCGCCATTCTGCCTCACTTGTGTTATGTGTGAAAGGGCCCTTAACTTTGCTATACTGTAGTTGCAGTTTTGTGTTTATTTGTATTTAACATTTCATATTAGCTGTTTTTATCTAGTTTTTTTTATGTGAGGCAGTTTGTAAAATGTTCAACTTGAAGTCAGTCAGTCATTTTCTAGACCTTTGCTCCTTCAAGGGTCACAGGGCGCTGGAGCCTATTTCAGCAGTGACAGGGCAAGAGGCAGAGTACACCCTGGACAGGATGCCAGTCTATCGCTGGGCCACATAGAGACAAACAAACTCAGTCACACTCACACACACACCTATGGCCAATTTAGAGTCACCGATTCACCAAACCTACTGTCTTTGTAAATCGGAGGAAGTTGGAGCACCCCGAGGGAAGCTATGTGAACACTGGGAGAACATGCAAACTCCACACAGAAATGACAAGGAGGGAAGTGATCCCATGACCTTTTTGCTGTGATGAAACAGCACTAACCACTAAGCCACTGTGCCGCCACATTCTTATTATTATTATTACTGTTATTATTGCACATAAGGTTACATCACACAGCAGAAATAATTATTTACTGGAAATGCCAAAAATATAAACAAATACATAGATTTTTTTTCTTCATTTTCCACTAGAGATAGTCATTTGAATACAGTAAAATTAAACAATTTCTGTAATCCCTTTAGTCTTTGGGTTGACTGCTGGAAGTTTATCGCATTTCTGGAATGCATCTTTGAGAGTCTGCTACCTGTCGTGTTATCTGTTCACTAGCATAAACCCCTGGTACTCTTTCACTCCATAATTCCACCCCTCTGAATGCTGTCTTTACACACATTACAAGTAGGTGTCTTGTTTTTCGGGGTTTTAAGAATAAATTATATCGAAACAAGTGACATTTTAGCCTGACCATTAACTAATGTGTTCATGCAGTTGCAGTAACCGACATTGTTATGGTTGGAATCTGGATTGGTGAAGTATTATGTTCCGACAGGTTCATGGTCCAGTGCAAGCTAAGGACTGGAATATGTATCTGTCAGTGGATCGCCCTGTCCATCCAATATCTGATGAGTGAATGACATCAGTATCAGACCTGATATGATATAGAATCTGCTTGGGCTCCATCTCTAATTAAAAGTTTATTATGTTGTTATTCTGTACAGTTACAGTCAAATGTTTGGACGCACTTTCCCAATTTCATCAAGCTGGAAACTCCAACTCAAACTTTTGAATGGTACTGTATCAGTGAATTGACCAGTAATTTGTTGAGGTTGTACCAAGGCTTGTACTGGGCTTCACCTCCTGAAATGCTGAACATATAACATGGTATCAAGAATGGACTGATATGCAAATTGAAAGCATTATAACATGATGTCATGGTTCTCATTACATTATAAGCTTCATTACCAACCTGCTGCAAACCTCATTATAAAAAGTCTGTACCACAAACACTGTCCTTGGTGCTGAAAGTTTTCCCCAAGTTGTTCAAGTGAAAGTCTAAATCATACATTGTGAAAAAGGATGGTGCAGCACTTCTGAAGCTAAAATACCCCTACTACCCCCTAATGGCTGGCAGCAACACAGGTCATTAACCTCACTTCCGTTATGCCTGTCAGTGATACATGAGGTATGCACTCTGAGAATGAATACCTCCCAAGGATTAAAACTGGCCGAGCATTATTACATCTTCCAGCTGACACAGGGGGTCAGCCAGATGTCTGATTTGTATCCCTATCAGTGCTTGTTGATGTCATGTGATGAAAACGTTGAAAAGAGATACATGGAATAGTGACATTCTTTGTTAAAGCAATACAAATGTATATTTGCATTCCAACAGCAATAAGTCTAAAAGCCAAGGTGTGAAAGGGTTATGGGGGTTGTGTCATTTCTGTGATCGCAGCATTAATGCATGAAAGGACATTGAGGTTTTAGAGCAACATACTCTGACTTCAAGATGATACTTTTCAAGGGATCTCCATGCATTTTCAACAAGGCAATGCAAAACCACATTCTGCACATATTGCAGAGGCATGGTTGTGGAATATAAGGGTACAGATACTGGATGGGTCTGCCTGTAGTCCTGATTTGTTGCCAACAGAGAATGAGTGGAGAATCTGGAAATGAAAACTGTAACAAGAGTGATCCTTGTACTGTTGCACACCTTGAGATGTATTTGCAGGAAGAATGGGAAAAAGCAACACCTTCATTGTTTTGTATTCATATTGCTAAAATGTCTTAAGGCCCAGTCACAAGGCACTTAACGAAGGGCAACAAAGCTCAAATAAAACAAAAATCTGGTCTTTTGTTGACTTTCATTGGCACTGTTCAACCTTCATGCAGCTTTGTTCCTGCAACTGGCGCCTAGTCTGGCTTTTTAAACTGTCAAAAAATTTGAACGAATGCTGCCGAAAACCTCAATTTGTCCGTATTTCGTTTTGCTGTCATTCTTGACAGTTTCTTATCATTTACTTAGTTTTTGCAATGTTAGTGTTTAGTTTGACTTCATTTGACCAGCTGAATGTTTTCATACAGCACAGAAGCCGGTTTGTGAGCACTGCTGTGGTGAAAAGATGCAGCTCCTCCAAGGCGGTGCCAGTGTGTGGTGTGGGGCTTCTGCCGCTTTGTGTGATGGGGTGAGTGAGGCTGCTGTAATGCCTGGCCAGCCAGGAAGAATTTGTTGGCTTCCTCCACCAGCGCAAATGCACCCGATATCACAGGAGTGCGCAGGAAGCCTGAAAAAAAAAAAAAAACACTGGTGTACCGTGGTGGCTGCTGTATCACTGTATTACGTTAGTCAGCCACATACGAGGTCTGTGAGAAAAGTATCCGACCTTTTTATTTTATGCAAAAAATATATGGATTTCATTCATATGTTTTTATGAGGTCTGTCAATAAAGTAACAGACCTTTTTATTTTTTTTAAACTATATGGATTTGATTCATATGTTTTTACGTCAGACAAGCTTGAACCCTCGTGCGCATGCATGACTTTTTCCACGCCTGTCGGTGACGCCATTCGCCTGTGAGCACGCCTTGTGGAAGGAGTGGTCCTGCCCCCTCATCGGATTTTCATTGTCTGGAAATGGCGGAATGATTTGGACTTTTTTTCCATCAGAATTTTTTCAGAAGCTGTTAGAGACTGGCAGCTGGAAACCATTTGAAAAATTTATCTGGCTTTCAGTGAAACTTTTACGGGCTTCACAGAGAATAAGGACTGTTACTACAGCTTTAAGGACAGCTTTAAGGACGGCTTTAAGGACTCTCGGCGCGCCGCGCTCCAAGCTGCGACGATGAGGCAGAAAACACCAGATCATTTCTAAGCTGATTGCTCTGTGGATACGAGACCGTCGTGTGCACTTTCTCTGGTTATCACAAGAGCTGGACATCAGCCATTTTCCGACAGATTTCACTTGTAACGAGATTTTGTCATGGAAAGCCACGCGGAGGCTTCGTGCGTAACGACCGATTCGCTGTTTGAGCGAGACACAGGAACACCTCTGTTTCGGCGTGTAATGGGACAAGTTGGGACATGCCTATCTCAGCTTTCAGTGCTTACCAGTCCAGTAAGTATCAGAGAAATTGTGGAGAGCTGGGCTTGTCCTAACTTGTCCTCTGACACGCCGAAACGGAGGTGTTCCTTTGTCTCTCTCAAACAGTGAATCGGTCGTTACGCATGAAGCCTCCGCGCAGCTTTCCATGACAAAACTCTTGTTAAAAGTGAAATCTGCCGGAAAATGGCTGATGTCCAGCTCTTGTGATAACCAGAGAAAGTGCACACAACGGTCTCGTATCCACAGAGCCATCAGCTTAAAAATGATCTGGCGTTTTCTGCCTCGTCGTCGCAGCTCGGAGCGCGGTGCGCCGAGAGTCCTTAAAGCCGTCCTTAAAGCTGCAGTAACAGTCCTTATTCTCTGTGAAGCCCGTAAAATTTTCACAGAAAGCCAGATAAATTTTTCAAATGGTTTCCAAGTACCAGTCTCTAACAGCTTCTGAAAAAATTCTGATGGAAAAAAAGTCCTTTTCATTCCGCCATTTCCAGATAATGAAAATCCGATGAGGGGGCGGGATCACTCCTTCCACAAGGCGTGCTCACAGGCAAATGACGTCACCGACAGGCGTGGAAAACTCACGCATGCGCACGAGGGTTCAAGCTTGTCTGACGTAAAAACATATGAATCAAATCCATATAGTTAAAAAAAATAAAAGGTCCTATTGACAGACCTCGTACGTCAGCCAAGTTTGAACCTTTGTGCGCATGCGTGAGTTTTTCCACGCCTGTCGGTTGCGTCATTCGCCAGTGGGCAGGCTTTGAGTGAGCACTGGTCCACCCCTCTCATCGTTGTTTCATTGCGAGGAAATGGCGGAATGATTTGGGCTTTTTTTCCATCAGAATTTTTTCAGAAACTGTTAGAGACAGGCAGCTGGAAACCATTCGAAAAATTTATCTGGCTTTCGGTGAAAATTTTACGGGCTTTACAGAGAATAAGGAGTGTTACTACAGCATTGAGGGCCCACAATTGCTCACGGCTCGCCGCGCTCCGAGCCGCCATCGAGAGGCAGAAACCACCACATCATTTCTAAACGGATTGCTGTGTGGAGCCGGGACCGTCGTGTGCAATTTCTCTGGTTATCACAAGAGCTGGACATCAGCCATTTTTCGGCAGATTTCACTTTTAACAAGAGATTTTGTCATGGAAAGCCGCACGGAGGCTTTGCCCGTCACGACCGATTCGCTGATGAAGCGAGACAAAGGAACACCTCCATTTCGGAGTGATAAAGGACAAGTTGGGACATGCCTATCTCGGCTTTCAGTGCTTACCAGTCGAGTGAGTATAAGAGAAATTGTGGAGAGCTGGGGATGTCCCAACTTGTCCTTTAACACTCCGAAACGGAGGTGTTCCTTTGAAACAACGATGAGAGAGGTGGAGCAGTGCTCACTCAAAGCCTGCCCACAGGCGAATGACGCAACCGACAGGCGTGGAAAACTCACGCATGCGCACGAAGGTTCAAGCTCGGCTGACGTAAAAACATATGAATCAAATCCATATATTTTTGCATAAAATAAAAAGGTTGGATACTTTTCTCATAGACCTCGTATATTGAGAAAACTGTCAGTGCTGTCTTTCTCTCCCGCTCTTTCTCTCTCTCTCTCTCTCTCTCGCTCCCTCTGTCTTGCCGTCAGTGCTGAAACAAGAGACAGCAAGTTTTAAGTTTGCTTGTGACTTTAAATGCCAATATTTTCTACTTTTTTGTCTTGGGGGGGGGACACAGAAGGACTCTGAGCTTTGCGATCTGATGTTCCCAGCCAAGACAAGGGAGCAGTACATCCCGCTGTACATATGGAATCCATTTGCTTTACCGTTTTGAGAACGGAGCGCATTTGTACAACACAAAAAAAAAAAAATAAATAAAAAATTAAGGCAGGAGTGCGTCAAGGCCTACACACAAGAATTCGCATACATTAAAAGCAAACATATGCAGTTGCAAATCTAAGAACACAAAGACACACACAAAAAAAGCTGAGTACACGTGCTTTTTGCGTGTACAGACAATGATTACAGTTTTGGTATTTGAGAGATTTCAGAAATATTAGGCGTGTTTTAAGTGTGTATTATTTTTTTTGGAGTATTTAGCATGTGTGGTTCGTGTCAGGGTGTGAGTTTGCTCGGTTTTGTCTTTATTTATTGTGGTTGCTCTCTGGTTTTTCTGTTCCTCTGTGTGATCTTTTCCTGTTTTGGTTTCTCTGTCTCTCGTGTTGGTGGGTGTGCCTCTGCTGTCTTGACCACGCCCTTGGTTTGGGCTCCTCCTTGTGCACCTGCTGTCAATCTGCTGTTGATTACTGGGATGTATTTATACTACTCATTTTGCTCTGTTCCTTCGCCGAGATTGATGTGCCCTGTGCCTTCTTTCCAGCTCTTGTTGCTCTCAGCCTGATGATTTTTGTTTAGATTTAAAAAAATAAGCATTGCACAAAAAAATCCCATTCACAATCTCATAAAATAGTCCGGAAGGTGTTCAAGGATGTCATTCTGGGCAAACGTGGATTGGAGAACATTCCAATCAGAGGGAGATGAAAAACTAAATGCATTTGTTCCCGCATCAGTGCAGACATGAGGTACATGAAAACATAACATCATTCAAGCGCAAAGCAAAACGGTTTTTGGATCTCTGAAGTAAACTGGATAAATATGTCAGAACCAGACCAATAGAGTTTTGTAAATTACAATCATCCAATGTGTATAATGCCTGACAGACAAAGAGGGCATGCCCACTTTGGCATACAACTCACAGTGGCAGGTGAGGCGCTACAACCAGTGATAATATTTATTTTGGGAGAATATTAATTTGGGGATTTTTGTGCATTGGTGGAGTACTTTTTATTACTGGTGTTTATTCTTTTATAACTGGAGTTTATTTTGTTTAGTGCTTCGATTCCTGGGAAAGCCCTGTATAGTTCTTCTAATCACTGTTATTTATAATAACGTGGATTTTTTTACTATCAAAGTCGCACCAAATTAGAAGTCTCAAGACCTCCCAAACCAGTTAAAAAAAAAAAACCCTACAGCTTTTACGACACACAATTTGAGAGAATAACTGACACATAATGCAACAGTTTGTGTTACATCTTAACCACAGTACATTTTCAAGCCCATTCACACCTTAAATTACTGACAAATGCTAAAAAATAAATGACTGATTAAAAAAAACTTTTCATGAAACAACAAATTGATTTTAATGTTGGCACCAAACTGTTTCAATTTGTCTGAAACATGCAGTGTGTGGACCTTGCAGGGTTCATAGACTAAGCTGGGTGATGTGTTTACTTAATGAGTTCTTGATATAATCACTCAGTGTCTGAGGAAAACACAACGTGTTATCTTCATTTTCTCATCTCGCGCTAGCCCCCACATGCAAACACATTTGTGCATTTTCAGCAGTGATCCATGATTACAGAGGGCACAAACAGTCATGTTACCTGCTGATGACATTTTATTTATTTCCCTTTTGTCTTAATTATAATTAAACCCATTTCATTACCCTTAATTACGTCGTATTGACTCGAAGGTCTGGGTGGATACGCAATGTATTTGGCTTTGATTATCGCACAGTGCGGTTCAGAGCTGACTCTCAGTGGATGAAGTGAAGGTGGAAAAAAAATGAGGAGGAAAAATCTAATTGGAAGAGAGCCTTCACCCCTCCATTCTCCAAAGGAGCCATGTTATCGGTTCTGCTTTGATGCACTTAAGTAATTACCACTCCACATTATGGTGCTTCTTCACATACTGCAGAGACAAATCGCGGATGGCTGTGTGATCACAGAACAGCACTGTGAAAGATAGCTGTTTGATTTTGTTTTGTTTTTGTGTGTGTGTGTGTGTGTGTGTATGTGTGTGTGTGTATCTTCATGTAAATCATCTGATTCTTGCTTTGTGGCAATGTGACTCCACAGTGAAAAGGCATAACTGACAACACGATTGTCTGACGAAGAAGAGGAAAGAAGAGACAACAGCGTTGGTGGACATTCCCACACACTCTCTCATAAACTTGCAACATCTGTGGCATTGTGCTGTGTGATAAAACTGAACATTTTAGAGCAGCCTATAATTGTGGCCAGCCTAAGGCACACCTGTGCAATAATCATGCTGTCTAATCAGCATCTTGATATACCACACCTGTGAGGTGGGATGGATTATATCAGCAAAGAATTTAGACAGATTTGTGAACAATATTTGAGAGAATTAGATCTTTTGTGTATTGAAAATGACAAAACTAAATGACATAAACCCGTGATCCTTTATTTATTTATTTATTTATTTATCTATCTATTGTAATTCAAGTTTTATTGGCATTTTTCATTTGGAACAGGCAAAATGCTTGACCTTACATCACATCATTTGGAGAATTACAGTTAACAGAAAGACAAAAGACCAAAAGTTCCCATTCTGAGAGGTTATTACTATTTCTATTTTTCAATTTATAAAGCATGCACTCATATGACACCACCCTAATCATCATGTTTACCCATTCCTTAATGCGTGGGGCTTTGAAAGATTTCCATTGTTTTAGAATCACTCTAGCGGCTACTGAGACTCCTACCATAATAACAGAAAATGTATCCCTTGATTTTTTCCTATTTGTTGTTCATCACCCAGTAAACATAATCTTGGACAAGTTGGCACCACTCTTCCTAACCAGTCACTCATTACACTTAAAATATCTGACCAGAAATGATTAACGACTGGACATTCCCATAGACAGTGTATCAGAGTGCCGGTATCTTTTTGACATTTCCAGCATAATGAGTTGTTCATAAGACCCATTCTATTCAGACGTACAGGAGTCCAATAGCATCTGTGTATAATCTTATATTGTGTACATTTTCCTTTACATTCTCTTATAAATTTTCCACTCTTCATGACAATTCTTCTCCACTCTTTATCCTGAAACACACATCCGATGTCCTTTTCCCATAAGACCTTAAAATTTTTACAGTCACTACCAAGTGCAGTGCAGAATCTTTGGTAGAATATAGAGGCTCGATGATGACATGGTGGCAAGGCCAGATAGTCCAGGATCAGTGGTGGGCACAGATAACCAAAAAATTAACTTCGATAACAGATAATCAGATAACTGAAAAGTTATCTTTGATAAAGATAAAACAATAAACCACCCAAAAATGTATCAGAAGTTACAGATAACCGATAACAGATAAATTCCAATATTGTCTCTGGTACATTTACAACTACTAATAAAACAAATTTAAGTTTTAATGCCACAATAGCTTCTAGTAATATTAAAAGTAACAACAGACCCCAACAATGAGACCTGCTGGAAGCACTTGTTCACTACAGAGCTCCCAGTACAGGCACTCTGAGAGCAGCCATAAAGCCAACTCTCTGTCAGGCACAACGCTCCGTTCAGGCGGAGGTCTTGAAAAATAAAGTCATGCTGACTTATGGTTTTGATTTATAAATAACATTAATACCGATAGAATAACTCCATTAATGTCCATCCATCCATCCATCCATTTTCTTCCGCTTTATCCGGAGTCAAAATATAGCATATATCTTTTAATGTTGAATAATGCATAATTCTGAGGTTTTGTAACAAACACAGACAGATCACAAAGGATTCTGGGTAAAAGTGCCTCTGCTAAACACTGATTGGTGCAGTCATTCATTATGTAAAACAACGCGTTAATGTGACGTCTGTCATGTGTTGGTGTTTACAGATAAATGTGTAAAATATTCCATTTTTTTATTTGCAAAAACAGGCATTTTTTCGGAGCCCTGGAAATGTCATCGCAAAATGTTTTGCATGTGGAGAGAATGTGCGCACGTTTTATGATGTTGTAAAACGTGCTTTACACTGTGCAAGATGATTTTTCATGCAGGAATTTTTTGGACCAAGTTTCAGGTTAATCGCGCATCCTGCATCATGTAGTGTACGTGGAGTAACAAGCTGCATTATCATCTCAGGACCACCTCCTGATCACCGATCGTATGGTCCAATGAAAATCAAACCTGTTTGATATTATTGTGGTTGGCCATCATGAGGGTATCCTGCTGCTGAAGAGCTACAAGCATCTAACCACTCGCACTGTGCCTGTGCAAACACAGCAGAGCTGTCTTGTAATGTTATTTTATTTATTTATTTATTTTTTGCTGTTGTTTTGTTTTGTTTTTAAACTTCATTTGTAAAAAAAACACAAAAAAACCTATTTGCAAAGCCAAAAAGTTGATTTGGTGCCCAGACGCTTAGTACTTAGGGCGAATACTGCCATGAACACTACTGGCCAGTAGATGGCAGTAGAGGTCTTGAAAACAAAATTCCAGCTAATCCCTGTCTGCTACATTTAAAATGCGTGGGATTTAACAAACACAAATACAATAACAACGTCTATAAACCCAGAGAATATATTCACGAGAGTTTTAGGCACTAGAGTTTAATGCTGTGTTCCGTGGAGCCTGAACAGAGTGTTTGAAATGCAATTGTCTGTTGTGATTGTACTGATGATTACATCATATACCCATAATGCACTGCTGAAACAGCATGTGCTCACAAAACCTTAAAAATTTACACATTACTTTAAAACTAAAACATATATCTGATATTTTCACTTTATACAACTTCAGACATGACAGTAATTTTAAATAACTTGTCCAAAATTAGTTTGGTTAAAATTTGAACCATAAGTTAAAAATGTATGCCTCTGAATGACTTAGGTGATATTGCCAGCATATCGGTATGGTGTTAAAGGAAATTATTTTTTTTTTTTGGTCTTTTCACCTTTGTCTATAGAGGATAGAGACTCTTTTCATAGAAGCGGCTCTCTTCTGCTACAAAACTTTTAACAAGCAGGTGCTAAACTGATTTTAAGTTTAAAAAATGCTTGTCGCTGTTAAGATTTGTTTACTTTGTTTATCGGTCTATAAGTTACCAGACAAAAATTAATTGGAAGATAATTGGTCCGATAATGGTTTTTAAAGTTATAAAAAGATAATCCGATAATGAAAACATTATCTTTGATAATTATCTGTTATCGGATTATCGGAAGTGTGCCCACCACTGTCCAGGATGCAGTTGTCCTTATTTATTTGCTTTGACTTTGTTTCATTGAAGACAATATGAACCTAGGATATTTCATGTTTTGTTTGGTCAGCTTCATTTCATTTGTCAGTCTATGACCATTCCTGCATTTAGCTATCAACACATTCCCCCCAAAAAGTTTGGACAGGGGGACGTTATTCTAAATACAATGATTAAATCATCACTTTTACAGCCAGTTTTCTTGAAAACGTTTTCATGTCACTGAATATGTCTTGGACTTCATTTACCTCAATACAAACTGTACGGTACTCTGTGGTAAATTTATGTTAATTAGGCAGTTCTCAAAATGAGTGACCATGCTGGAATGAGACTAGTGAGGGAAGCCACCAAGAAAGCCATGCATCTCTGAAGGAATTATAAGCTGCTGTGGTTGTAGTTTGGAGAAACCAGGAATTGTGCAGCACTTGGCTGTTGCGTCAACAGCTTCATGTCAAATTGAAGTAGAGATGGATAATAAGACAGGAAAACAGATCAGATCTAGGCTGCAGTTTCATGCCATCTGGCCAACAGGATCTGGAATTTTGCATGTGCTTTTTCAGAAAATGCTCCTCTATTCCACTTGATCATGAAGGTGCATAACTAGTGATGCAACAGACAACCACAGAAGCCTGTATAATGCCTTCAGAGTTGTCTGACTGCCTTGGTGGCTTCCTTTTTTCTGTAATGAAAGCCACATCGACCCAATTTTTTCTGATTTGGAGTTTGTGTGTGTGTGTGTTTGTGTGTGTGTGTGTGTGTGTGTGTGTGTGGGTGTGTGTGTGTGTGTGTGGTGTGTGTGTGTGCGTGTGTGCGTGCGTATGTATATACAGTATATATTGGACCTCCTGGCAAATCATACCTGTGATGGAAATGTAGTCCTGAGGCACGTGTACATGCACTACAGCATGTTCCTGTGGGCAAACAGTCGTGGATGATTTCTTGAATGCACATCGAATCAGAACCCGCATTTCAGACAGCAGATGGATGCCCAACTTATAAAATTTTAACAGCCTTGTGTTTATGAGGCAAACACTTTAACTGAAAAGGAGAATAAACCTCATTAAATATTAACTCATAAATAAAGAGAGAGAGATTGTGCTGGACATAAGATCAAACAAGACAAAATGTTTTTTTTTAATATACTGTGAGCTTTTTTATTTAGATTGCATTCCAACTGATCTCTGATACAAAGGCTTCGCTTCTTGTTATTGAACTTCAACCTCGTTGTTGGAGATTGTGATGACCGTGTCTCCCGTCATGCAGCTGCCAGTGTCTGCAGATGTGCATCTTGATTAATCATTGAGAAGTGCCATCAATTTGTTAAGTGATGGCAGAAAGTTCAAAGAAGAAGCCTTGTAAGTTAAATATTGTACAAGTATGTTCAATGAAAAATGGTTCTGGTGATGGGGAGAGTCTTGTCTCACTCTTGTTTCAAGTTCTTTAATTTCCAGTTAAGTGCCCTGCATGGCAGTATTCTGATGTGTGAAGACATAATTGAAAAGCACTTAAAGCATCTGGTGTTTGGAAAAGTGATTCATTTACCAACCCCAAACCCATGGTGACTTTTCTGTAGGGCAACCTATTGAAATGTGACAGATTAACTCAGAACCCTTGGCACTGGAAAAGTTTAACTATGTGTAAGAAAAGCAGTCTGGGTAAAAATAAATGTGCCATTAGTGTCATAGTTGTTATCATGTCAGATGTGTTCAGTCACTTCCCATATTGCATTTTATTTTATTTATTTACTTATTTATTGAATAGGGACAATGCACATTAATGACATCAGTATAAAAACAAATGTAAATATGCCGGATTATAGCTACAAAGCTAGTTTTCATCCATAGTCCTAGGCAGGCAAATACATAAACAACACAAGGGAATGTTAAAGTCTAGTGGTCACATGACACTGGTGGTCACACTATCACTTGACTTTGGCTTAATACAAATGTTTCCCAGCAAAACCACCCCGACGTATGGCTTACGATTTCTTTGTACCTGTTTTACATTATCTCTATGTGTTAGTAAAGGCACCTTGACACTTGCACACATTTAACCCCTGCACTGCCACTGCCATGCAATTCGTCATGCCAATGTGACCCACTGTGTTCCCTGGGTGCTGCGCTTTGTGCCGCTGGATGCTACGTTATAAAACAGTTATTTCATGGGGATTAATCATTTGCTCACAGAATTTGGCTGATGAAACCACCTCTAATCACTCTGGAATCACAGAGGAATTTTCTGTAGGTGCAGCTGTTCTCTTGCACTTCATGATTTGGAGAACACATTTGGAATCATCTCAAAGGTAATTATTTGTAATATTTATGTTAGAATGACCTTGGCACAACACTTGATTTTCATTCCTTATGAGTATCTGTAAAATTATGTTTATTATACATTTAACATCTCATCTAATCTTTCAGATGAGCTGCACTGTGGTGTGCAGCGCTGACGCAATGACTCGCAGTGGTAGACAGTGTTTTTGAATTGGTGCAATGTTCACATGTAGTTCACAAAATTAATGCATGCCAGAGATTTGAACATTTCAAACTTGTCTTTGCACACTTGCATGCAGTCATGCACAGTTTACAACAAGTTTATGAGTTTAATGTCTGGCACGCAGATTGCATACCAGTGCGTAGATCAAATTTGTGCAACTGTCAAGGTACCTTACGTAAGCACAATGCAAGTGTGTGTTTGTCATAACAAACCGTGTGAGCCAGAGTACAAAAGTGGTCTTCAGCACAATGATGGATCAATACAGACTGACCAGCTACAATTTGTTCACTCATTTGCGCATTTAGTCACAAATTCACATCTCCAACTACTCTCCAACAGTTGCAGCCCAGTGAGATAGTACCCTTATGCACAAAAATTTGGGTGATGGGACACTGGTGTTGGTAAAACACAGATGCACATAAGTTAAATGGAAAATGCTCAAACCAGGTGTAATTCAATTCAAATTAACGAATAATGAAGTGTAAGTGTTAAGGATGAATGAAGACATTCGATTCCAAGAGCGATCAAACAAGTCACATTTTACGGGGAAGAGGAATGTTGGTGGGCACTGAAGAATGAGCTTAAAGCTGCATAAGTATTCAGATTTCACTGCCAGGCTAAGGTGCAGTCAGGAGAAGTGTTGATGTTTTGCTATTGTGAATGTAGTAAAAAGAAAGACTAAAAATCTGGCCTAAAGTCAAGTTCAAGTTATTTTTTTATTTATGACAAATCCCTGTCTTTGGATTGACTCTGGGGAAAGTTCCAGACTGCAAACCAGGATCCATTCAGAGGCACATAAGGCCAACAGTTATGAGCTTGGGCAGTATCTACTGTATTTTCTTGTAGTTATGTTCCTTGTCAAATTGGTGAGAGGAGAGCTGTGTGCCTGCATCCTTGGAACAAATCCGGTTCACCAAGGATGGTGCAGGGCTGCTGAAGTTTGTGGGTGAGCTGAGGTGGTGCTTCTCTAGGTCCCACTGCACTGCAAGGTGTATTTAAATATTCCATGGTGCAATAGCCACATAGGCCTTTCACAGGCAGGTTCAGCGCACATGTGCATTCTGCTTATCAACCCAGAGGTGCCCCTGAAACATCATACTGCAGTAAAACTGAGATGAAAACACATATAATAACCAGAAATGTAAAACTTGCTGCAAAAATACAAAACAATAATGTTGGTTGTACCAGAGGTTACACTGGTCAAGGTTGGACTGATCACAGTACCCAGGTGAGGCCATGGAAGAGGGCGTGGCCTGTACTTGTTGGGATTTAGAGGGGATATAGGTGGTCAGAGGAGGGGATGGAGGATTTGTTGTATGAGTGAAATGCTAAAAGTTACACAGTAAAGGAGCTGTGGTGGATGAGTATGTCTCACACACATGCATTGATGTATCACTCACAGAACTGTTTCCTTGCCAGAAAACCTCCTACTTCAAGGTTCGTCACCTAAATAGAAATGCAACAGGTGCTGGCCTTCTTGTGTTTGAGAGTGTACTCACACTGGGCATGGTTGCCATGGACCATGCACAGGCACAAATTCCTCCCCACTCCCTGCACACCTACACTCACACTGCACCCCATATTACTAAGCCTATTTATGTATTTCATTTATATGGGGAGTTGAAGTATTGCATGTGCATGGGATTAGAAACAGTGAAAGAATAAATGCATCTGCAGTTCCTTTGATGTAGTATCACCTTCATGTAGCTGGACTATGAGCTTTAACACTATATGCTATAGATCATCAACATAAAACCCAGAGACCTCGTCACACTAGGCAATGTTTTCCAATTTTCCATTGTCAAATTTTGGCAAGCCTGTGTCCACTGTCAGATTCCTGTTCTTGGTTGACTTGAAGTGTCACTTCTGCTGCTCCCTGCGTCTGCTTCAAGATTAAATGTCTTACGAGTTCAGATACACTTCTATATACCATGTTTGCAAAAATGATGATTTGAGTTAGTTTCTTTTCTGTCAGTTTGAACCAATCTTCCAGTTGTTCTCTGACCTCTGCAGTCAACAGGGCATTTTGGTCCAGAGACCTCAGTGCACACCTCATATTTCTCCTTTTTCGAGATCATTCCCTTGAGATGGTTGTTTGTGAACATATGCCTGTAAGTGCTCAAAGGGAGCTGGTATTACTCATTGTTTGTCTGCACCCTGTAGACCATCACTAGCCTGAAGCTTAGCTTGTATCAGTCTGTTTAGCTCCAGGGTCAGCTTGAGAGTTCCAAGACTCTGCTGAACTGTTTGTTCTTTGGGGAGTAACTTTTCTCCCAGCTGCTAGTGAGGACTTTTAATGATTTTTGTTTGTCTGTTTTAGACACACCATGTGCATGGGTGCACGAATGACTAGAGATAATATGCTGCTAAAATAAAAGGAAAGTTTTGAACTCAGCCAAAGTGGGATAATCTTTTACATATACTGACCACCAGAATGGTCCAGAAAATTCACTTTCTGTCAGTATCAAAGGCATTGTCAAAGACTTATCAGCATTACTAAAAGTAGCATTAACACTTACCGTACATTAACATTTAACATCACTCTGACCTTTGCCCCTTAAACCTTTTCACAGTCCATGTACCTTGTTATAACAAACAACCCTTTTCATATTCTTCATTGTTTCCTACAGTATTATGGTGAACGCAACAAGACCAGAATTATTTTGTAATTACACTGGTCAACAATTTTCTTGCATGGACTTTGAGAACTGATGTAGGGTAATTTTGGGGTGCTGAATCCGAATCTGAGCTCAGATTTCCTCTATACATCACATTTTTGCAGTCTGCATGTTCCGTATTGATGGATTACACAAAGTTGCTCATTCACTCACAAGTTTGATGCCACTAATCAGCACAAAGCTTAGTTTTTAAACTAGGTTTGTGAAATGTGAAGAGCCGTAATATCGTTTATGCATCGAAGAAGTGTGCAAGGCTGCAGCTTTTGCTTCAATGCTAGATATGAGAAATATGTTTTCATATCTCAAAATGTGATGTGACTGGCAAAACCTAACACCATATTCAGATTCAGTGCCTCCAAATTACCCAAAATCCATTGGAAAAACTCCATGCAAGAAAAATCGTGTTGACCAGTGTAATGAAAAGGAAAATACCAGCAAATTCCATGAAATTGAAAGTCAATAAGCATTACCATCGCATCCACAGTGCTTTCATTGTGGGCTTCCCTCACGCATACTATCATCAGTTAGTTTTGAAAGTGATTTGACAGCGTGCTAATCTGCTTATGATTATTTTTCTCCAGTAGCTGACAAAGGCCAGGGGATTCCCACATTTCACTTGCCTGTGCAAATGAAGTAGGTGGTTATTTTAATGATGTTTAATGCACCAGTTGCCTGCCTGGACCTAAGGACCTAAATCATTTCTGTGGTGTAGATGCAGTGAAGCGCAGAAAAAATGCGTTCAAGCCAACGCCATTTAGCTGACTGGGATGGACTTTGCATTGAATTAAATCTGGCAGTTTGCAACTCATCTGCTCCAAAAAAATTATTATTTTTCAACCCTTCACACATAGCACAAATAAGTAGGAATTACTAATCACGGCGAAAAAGCTCAAATGAGCAAACTGCGAAAACACTCAGGGACACACAGCCAGGCTGGCGGGAATGATCCTGCTGCCACGGTTTCATGCACAAACCATTGCAGTGGGAACACAGTGTGTGCAGCTGGAGCGTGTGTAACCACACTGTACAACTGCTGTGCAAAAAAATACAAATAAAATACATGCCACCCGTGGGATTTGAAATTGCAATTTACAAAGCTCTGATTAACAGACAAAAACTTTACCACTGCACTACCATCACTGTTCTATAACAGGACTGTAAATGCCTTAAATCATACATACATTTACCTCCTGGTAAATGTGTGTAAAAAACAGAGAAATTACACAATGTAGACCACAGAAAGTGCTGTAATTGCCCCTGTTGTGGAGGAAAGGAAAAGAAAACAGCTGGAACATGTTGCACCACATCACGCCTCTGCTGTGGAGAAAACAAAATAAACCAGACACCATAAAAACACCGTGACTGTGTGTTGTTTTTTGCAATGCCACACTCTTGGGGCCACTTACACAAATTTCACATCCAGCTCAAAAGTGATCGTCTGCTCACTGTTTTCGTGCTGACAACACAAATGGCCGCACATTTTCAAAGTGACAAGCGAGCGGTGTTGGATGTTCGTGTGTGTCACCTGGAATTTGGCCAACACCTGCCGCAGGAGGGGTCAAACAGGCTCTCACAGCGCACTCTCTGTCTTTCAGCCGCTGGTGTGCGCGAATAGTTGTAGCGACAGGTGTACAAGGTGTTGGAAGCAGCTACAATTTTTCATGAATGGCATGCAATTCCTCCTTCGTGTGCTAGTCGGCTTCAATCGTGTTATGTGTGAAGAGGCCCTAACATCTTGTAATACACCTCTAAGTTAACAAAAACTTTGACATCCAAATTTGTATGGACTGTCTGTAAGTTAAACAGTGGATGAGATGATAATTGCTGTCAATCCAGAAGCAATTGACATTTAAATCTAAGCAGCAGCAACAACAGAAGCAGCTGCAAAGTACAATGTGAATAGTCTTTGTCAGAGTTGTTGATCTTCACTGACAAGACTTAATTATAAAGTCAACACTGAAAAGCATGACAGGAATTAATGACTGTGTTAGGATATTATTTGTGTTAAAAGTAGATTCTGAGAACAGCAGAGGGCCGAACGTTATGAATCTGTAGGAGTGGTACATTATTTTAAATTTACTGAGACAAAACAATCTGACAAATCTTAATGAAATATTGTAAAATGTTGGAAACATGAGAAATGTCAGCTGTGCAATAAGTCCACTTCAGGTAGAGGCCAGGAGCCTCATTTATCAATTGTTCAACACGTTTGTGCTTAACCCATGCATAAAAACCATTCTACTCAGAGCATGGAATCTACCAACTTTTATTATACACTTAGAATTGTGTACAAATACATGCACAGCTCTGACCATGCATATGCCCAGTATCAAGTGGTTAGAACAGGGAAACTGCACCTGAAATGCATTTTTGCTGTCACGGCATGTAACCTCATCCACAATTTTATTTCAAATGAAGACGTACACAATTAGCAATTATGCCTTGTTCCAAACAAACGTAGCCTCATTGGTGTCAAAACTTACAAAAGACACTTGTGTAAATAAAATGCAACTTTTGTCTTGATCATTTAAATAAAAAGAACAAAGACATGGAATCAACAAGCACACTACTCTCTGCCTACAAGGCATGAAGCAAATAGTTTCTCTTCTGCAATTTTATATTAAATATGGGTCTGTGTTATTTTTGCTGCTCAAATGTCATTGGGAGAGATTTTATCTTTATACAGACAGCAGCATGGTGATATCACGGGAGTGCAAAGGATTCTGGGGCAACTCTAGCAATAAATAATTGTGTACTTATTTTGTTAATTGGAAAGATTTAGGCTGGTTCTTGTGGTGAGCTTATTAAAGATTCTGAAAGTTATATCCATAAGTCATTTGTGATTTTAACTTAAGAAACATAACACAGACAAATGATGGAGTCATCGCCACCAATTAGTGTTGGCACTTGCTGCATTTACTTTATCTCTCTGCGGTGAACCAGCCTAGTCTCACATTTTTTTTGTTCATGCTCCCGTGACGAAATTAGTCAAATGTTTGTGACAGAGGTTGTTTTAACTCACTATTCCTAACCCTACTCCTACCCCCAACCCTAACCTTAACCATAACATAGTCTTACTCCTTCGCCCTACCCTAACCATAACCATAACCACCCCTGACACCCCCCCCCCCCCCGCTTCACTTTTAATTTCGTGTAGCCATCACGGAATGAATAAGAATGAATTTGTGCTGCTGTGACGAAAATGAGGCGCTTTTCATCACAATATCACGAACCAATAGAACCAATATAATTAACCCTCTGGGGCCAACGCTGTCATATATGATGGCTAAGACCAAGCTTTACTAAATTCTAAATAACTTCTGAATGATATGAGATAGAAACTTACTTTTTTTTGCTGAAAAGTTAACTCCGTGGACTTTTGAGCCAGCCATCGGCCATCTTTGTACTCCTCATAGAAGCTGTGTGATGACGTGCGCAATTTGAGTGTCCAATCGGAATTGGTTCACCGTCACATGGTTTTCCAAAATCCAATAGTAGGGCAGGTTTACCTCACATGAAAAGCCAAAGATCATTTTCAGGAGTGATATGTTACTAGTTGGCCTGTTTGAATAGCCCCCTGGGTGCTCCAATGAGTACATACTATTAGTACATACTCAGTGCGCCCTGTGCCATTACGCACAACGATCAGTGAAAGCAGGAGCACACGGAGAGCCTCTGATGACAATCTCACATGCTCAAACAAAGAGTGTGTAACTATCAGGATTGCTCCACTAGTTTGCATGTGAATGTTACTGGATAACTCTGTTGCTTTCTCTGCGTAAAGCACATTTACCATATCAATAGACAACAAAACGCATAGACCATTTTGTATATATTGTTCAAAATGTGCATTTGTGTTTATTGTTTGAACCTTTCTGTTGAACAGTCTTTCACACAAGACCTCAAATTACCTTTATAAAGTGTTAAAACAGTTGTTTATTATAGTTTGCTGTGTGTTTTGAATAAATGTGTGTGGGGAAATTATTTTTCGCTTTATTTTTTCTTTGCCTATTTTTGATTGTAAATCTTTATTACACTTAAAAAACACAACAAAAACATATATTCTGAAAGCACAGGTTGTCCTGAAAAAAGAGACATAAAACTTGATTGTGGGATGCAGGGAGAGCTGTTAACAGCAATAATAAAAAATTTATGCCAGGCGAGTGAACTGTCCAAAAAATGCCCTCGGACCCCAGAGGGTTAATGAAGCACGACTTGCTGTGAGACCAGGTTGGGTGAACACACACAAGCACCTTGATCTCTGTTTCACAAAAATTCTCTTGGCTAACCCTAACCCTAACAAATGGATTTTTTAAACCATATTTTGTTAATTGTGGGTATGTCTGACTGCAAGTGACCATGACATGTAGAACATGTGGAATTTATCAACAGCTGATACTTATAGATCTGCATCTGACTGGCAGGTGGCTGGTTGATCAAACAATTTTTTGTGCTGACACACATATTAAATTGTGTTTGCATAGCAGCATTTCAAACCTTTTTCTACACACAGTTTGATAAATGAGGGCCGTGGTTCAGGCTGTGAGGTAAGTAAAGGTTCATTTACATTTACTCTGATGGACTACCCAGCAGTGGGGAATAAGTTTCATTACACTAGAAGTCTTTCAGAAAGCGCTGTAACTAGGTTTAAGGATATGATTCCTTCTTTATGTTCTCTAATGCCATATAACAACACAGTGCAGAGTAGCTACCTAAACTCTGTAAGGGAGATAGAGTATCTCGTCAATAGTTTTACATCCTCATTGAAGACAACTTTGGATGCTGTAGCTCCTCTGAAAAAGAGAGCTTTAAATCAGAAGTGCCTGACTCCGTGGTATAACTCACAAACTTGTAGCTTAAAGCAGATAACCCGTACGTTGGAGAGGAAATGGCGTCTCACTAATTTAGAAGATCTTCACTTAGCCTGGAAAAGAGTCTGTTGCTCTATAAAAAAGCCCTCCGTAAAGCTAGGACATCTTTCTACTCATCACTAATTGAAGAAAATAAGAACAACCCCAGGTTTCTTTTCAGCACTGTAGCCAGGCTGACAAAGAGTCAGAGCTCTATTGAGCTGAGTATTCCATTAACTTTAACTAGTAATGACTTCATGACTTTCTTTGCTAACAAAATTTTAACTATTAGAGAAAAAATTACTCATAACCATCCCAAAGATGTATCGTTATCTTTGGCTGCTTTCAGTGATGTCGGTATTTGGTTAGACTCTTTCTCTCCGATTGTTCTGTCTGAGTTATTTTCATTAGTTACTTCATCCAAACCATCAACATGTTTATTAGACCCCATTCCTACCAGGCTGCTCAAGGAAGCCCTACCATTATTTAATGCTTCGATCTTAAATATGATCAATCTATCTTTGTTAGTTGGCTATGTACCACAGGCTTTTAAGGTGGCAGTAATTAAACCATTACTTAAAAAGCCATCACTTGACCCAGCTATCTTAGCTAATTATAGGCCAATCTCCAACCTTCCTTTTCTCTCAAAATTCTTGAAAGGGTAGTTGTAAAACAGCTAACTGATCATCTGCAGAGGAATGGTCTATTTGAAGAGTTTCAGTCAGGTTTTAGAATTCATCATAGTACAGAAACAGCATTAGTGAAGGTTACAAATGATCTTCTTATGGCCTCGGACAGTGGACTCATCTCTGTGCTTGTTCTGTTAGACCTCAGTGCTGCTTTTGATACTGTTGACCATAAAATTTTATTACAGAGATTAGAGCATGCCATAGGTATTAAAGGCACTGCGCTGCGGTGGTTTGAATCATATTTGTCTAATAGATTACAATTTGTTCATGTAAATGGGGAATCTTCTTCACAGACTAAAGTTAATTATGGAGTTCCACAAGGTTCTGTGCTAGGACCAATTTTATTCACTTTATACATGCTTCCCTTAGGCAGTATTATTAGACGGTATTGTTTAAATTTTCATTGTTACGCAGATGATACCCAGCTTTATCTATCCATGAAGCCAGAGGACACACACCAATTAGCTAAACTGCAGGATTGTCTTACAGACATAAAGACATGGATGACCTCTAATTTCCTACTTTTAAACTCAGATAAAACTGAAGTTATTGTACTTGGCCCCACAAATCTTAGAAACATGGTGTCTAATCAGATCCTTACTCTGGATGGCATTACCCTGACCTCTAGTAATACTGTGAGAAATCTTGGAGTCATTTTTGATCAGGATATGTCATTCAAAGTGCATATTAAACAAATATGTAGGACTGCTTTTTTGCATTTACGCAATATCTCTAAAATTAGAAAGGTCTTGTCTCAGAGTGATGCTGAAAAACTAATTCATGCATTTATTTCCTCTAGGCTGGACTATTGTAATTCATTATTATCAGGTTGTCCTAAAAGTTCCCTAAAAAGCCTTCAGTTAATTCAAAATGCTGCAGCTAGAGAACTAACGGGGACTAGAAGGAGAGAGCATATCTCACCCATATTGGCCTCTCTTCATTGGCTTCCTGTTAACTCTAGAATAGAATTTAAAATTCTTCTTCTTACTTATAAGGTTTTGAATAATCAGGTCCCATCTTATCTTAGGGACCTCGTAGTACCATATCACCCCAATAGAGCGCTTCGCTCTCAGACTGCAGGCTTACTTGTAGTTTCTAGGGGTGGTAAGAGTAGAATGGGAGGCAGAGCCTTCAGCTTTCAGGCTCCTCTCCTGTGGAACCAGCTCCCAATTCAGATCAGGGAGACAGACACCCTCTCTACTTTTAAGATTAGGCTTAAAACTTTCCTTTTTGCTAAAGCTTATAGTTAGGGCTGGATCAGGTGACCCTGAACCATCCCTTAGTTATGCTGCTATAGACGTAGGCTGCTGGGGGGTTCCCATGATGCACTGTTTCTTTCTCTTTTGCTCTGTATGCACCACTCTGCATTTAATCATTAGTGATCGATCTCTGCTTCCCTCCACAGCATGTCTTTTTCCTGGTTCTCTCCCTCAGCCCCAACCAGTCCCAGCAGAAGAATGCTCCTCCCTGAGCCTGGTTCTGCTGGAGGTTTCTTCCTGTTAAAAGGGAGTTTTTCCTTCCCACTGTAGCCAAGTGCTTGCTCACAGGGGGTCGTTTTGACCGTTGGGGTTTTAAATAATTATTGTATGGCCTTGCCTTGCAGTATAAGGCGCCTTGGGGCAACTGTTTGTTGTGATTTGGCGCTATATAAAAAAAAAAATGATTGATTGATTGATCTATTGTGAATGTCAAATATGCTGCCGTGTGATTGGCCATTGGATTCCACATTCAGATGATGATGGAGAATCCATGAAAAACGCACTGACGCTTCCACATACACACACACACACACACACACACAGTTTGGATCCAGATGTTTGCAGCTGCAGGTGATGTGAAATGTTGGGGCTTTTACACACTCACAGATATCAATGTCATGGCTGTAATTTAACGCACCACATGTAACATTAGGCTGCTACACTGTTCTGAATCCGATACACAGCTGCCGCTACCAATACAGAGTCCAAAAGAAGTGGCCCTATCCTGCGGAACAGTTTGGCTTTGGACATCAGAAAGTACACTTGCAATGAATGTTTTAAGGAAAACCTTAAAACTTGTAAATCATGAGTTTATGTTTATCATGAGTTACATTGTTTTATCTGAGGGCCCCTTCAAACATAAGACGAAGTTGGGTGAAAGAAACAGAAACTGGCTGAAAAAGGGTGAAAAAAATGAATTGGGTGAACCGTGAAAAATTCCACCTGCTGTCGGGAGGGACCACGATGGGACAGGTGACAATTTTGTGCACGCTTGTGTGCAGGCGCAGGAACACAGTGCGAGCATGTGGGAGGTGTGACACCACATCACGCGCACACAGCAGCGGAGCAGTTTAGATGCTGGACATGTGTACATAAATCAACAAAAAAGTATTAAGGACAAAATAATGAGAGAGCCCAGAATATTAGAATAACAATCAATGTACTGTTTAAATGTAAGACAATTATTTCAATGGTCATGATTCTGTTCTCATTATAAACAACAACAAAAAAATACACCAAAAAAAATCAAACGCAATTTTTAATACAGCTTCAATTCCAATGAAGTTGGGACATTGTGTAAAATGTAAATAAAAACAGAATACAATGATTTGCAAATCCTCTTCAACCTATATTCACTTGAATACACCACAAAGACAAGATATTTAATGTTCAAACTGATAAACTTTATTGTTTTTGTACAAATATTTTCTCATTTTGAAATGGATGCCTGCAACATGTTTCAAAAATGCTGGGACAGTGGTATGTTTACTACTGTGTTACATCACCTTTCCTTCTAACAACACTCAATAAGCATTTGGGAACTGAGGACACTAATTGTTGAAGCTTTGTAGGTGGAATTCTTTCCCATTCTTGCTTGATGTATGACTTCAGTTGTTCACCAGTCCGGGGTCTCCGTTGTCGTATTTTGAGCTTCATAATGTGCCACACATTTTCAATGGGCGACAAGTCTGGACTGCAGGCAGGCCAGTCTAGTACCCGCACTCTTTTACTACAAAGCCCCACTGTTGTAACACATGCAGAATGTTGCTTGGCATTGTTTTGCACAAATAAGCAGGGACATCCCTGAAAAAGACATTGCTTGGATGGCAGCATGTGTTGCTCCAAAACCTGGATGTACCTTTCAGCATTGATGGTGCCATTAGAGATGTGTAAGTTGTTCATGCCATGAGCACTAACATACCCCTATACCATCACAGATGCTGGCTTTTGAACTTTGCGCTGGTAACAATTTGGATGGTCTTTTTCACTTTGCGTCTGTCCATTTCAAATGAGACTCGGGCCCAGAGAAGACGGTGGTGTTTCTGGATGTTGTTGATGTTTGGATTTCATTTTGCATGGTAGCATTTTAACTTGAACTTGTACATGTAGCAAAAAACTGTGTTAACTGACAATGGCTGTCTGAAGTGTTCCTGAGCCCATGCGGTAAGATCCTTTACACAATGATGTTGGTTTCTAGGGATTGGAGGTCACGGGCATTCGGTGTTGGTTTTAGGCCTTGCCGCTTACGTGTAGAAAAGTTCCTCCAGATTCTCTGAATCTTCTGATTATATTATGGACTGCAGATGATGGAATCTCTAAATTCATTGCAATTGAACATTGTTACATTATTACATTAAACTCTTGGACTATTTTTCACAACAGTTGTTCACAAGTGGTGATCCTCACCCCATCTTTGCTTGTGAACGACTGAGCATTTTGGGGATGCTCCTTTATACCCAGTCATACACTCACCATGTTTCCAATTAACCTGCTCACCTGTGGAATGTTCCAAACATGTGTTCTGTGAGCATTCATCAACTTTCCCAGTCTTTTGTTGCCACTGTCCCAGCTTTTTGAAATGTGTTGCAGGCATCCATTTCAAAATGAGCAAATATTGCACAAAAACAATAAAGATTATCAGTTTGAACATTAAATATCTTGTCTTTGTGGTGTATTCAATTGAATATAGGTTGAAGAGGATTGCAAATCATTGTTTTCTGTTTTTACTTACATTTCACACAACATCCCAACTTCATTGGAATTGTGGTTGTAAATTGTAGTCCACATGACAGACAGAAAGAGTGGAAAATAGATAACATATATATGATAAGGAGAAAGAAGAACTCATTTATGTGGAATCGCTTTACTCATACTGCAGTGGACACAGTGGGTGTGTCAGCTGACTACCAACCAGCGACTCACTGACAGCTGGAACTGACAGAGTGCACACAACATGTTAAATTAAAACACAGAGAACAGAAGGACAAATAAATACATACCACAATAACTAAATATATATTTACATAACAAATACTTAAAATACATTATTACAGAACAAAGAGACAGAGGGTGAGACTTTTTTTTTGTGAGCCATGAGTTGGTCTGAACAGGTGGGGGTGTCCGCGATTGCAGCAGCTGCTCAGCGCTATGTCCTCACAACTCACAGCTGGGGAACATATATCATGCCATGACCACCAGCAGCTCCCAACACCCCCACCGCGATACACATGTGCATGCTGTCCTCACACGGTAATAAATAAAAGCGCATATCACTTTTGCAACACAGTCAGCAGTGAGCGCGGTGAGTGCACACATCATCAGCCAGGCTGCCCCATGTGAAGAGCTGCCAATCAAAATGTCACATTCACCACTCGAGTTTTGGTCCACATGACACAGTGTCCTTCGGCATGCAGTGCGTTGGACAGCTGGACACACAGAGCTGCTAATTTGTCCATGATATGACCATTCAATCATGCCAGTTAATTACTTCTTTGTTTATGTCCATGTTTTATCTACAGGGGAACAGATGTATGATACTTGTACTGTCTGCTCTTAGAACATGAATTAAATGCAACCCCAATTCCAATGAAGTTGGGACATTGTGTAAAATGTAAGAAAAACAGAATACAATGATTTGCAAAACCTCTTCACCTATATCAATTGAATACACCACAAAGACAAGATATTTAATGTTCAAACTGATAAATTTATTGTTTTTGTGCAAATATTTGCTCATTTGAATGTATGCTTGCAACACGTTTCAAAACAGCGGGGACAAGTGGTTTGTTTACCACTGTGACCTCAACCTTTCCTTCTAACAATACTCAATAAGTGTTTGGGAACTGAGGACACTAATGTGAGTGTCATGATTGGGTATAAAAGGAACATCCCCAAAGGCTCAGCCATTCACAAGCAAAGATGGGGCGACAGCAATCCAGATGCACACTGAGCTGGACAGCGATCGCACTCCAGCCACTTCAGCCGCACCTGACAATGTTGGATAATGGTGTGGGGGGACGACACACTCACGCGCCATTTGTATTGTGGAGGGGTGAGCACACCGCACACTTGCATGCCATTTGAGTTGCTTGGTAAAACACTCGTGGGGCACTTATAAAATGTGGGGCCATACGCACAGCCAGCTTGAAAGTGGTTGTCTGCGCTCTGTTTTCGTTCTGGCAGTGCGAATGGCCCCACCTTTTCTAAGTGCACCGGGAGTGGTGTTGGATGTTCGTGGGTGGCACCTGGACTCCAGCCGACTCTGGCCGAGAGTGGGTTGAATGGCCATTCATTCAGCATTCACCAACATTCGGCCGCTGGTGTGAAGACTGCCTCGGCCGTGCCATTCGGCCACGGTTCGACATGGCTGATAATTTTGTGCAGCTCCTCTGCCGTGGCACCATATGTCCAACCTGCATAAGACATGCCGTGTAATTGTTGCGAGTATGATCAGATGGCAGTGCGACGTCATCTTGCCTACTGTTCGGATGGGTTTCCGGCACGAGAGGTACCCAAATGTAGAGTGCATGTACTGTGTCCCCTGAATGTGGCATTTCAGTGTGGCTCTAATTTTCCATGACTGCCAGTCGAATCCTCCGTCATGCGCCATTCTGCCTCACTTGTGTTATGTGTGAAAGGGCCCTTAACTTTGCTATACTGTAGTTGCAGTTTTGTGTTTATTTGTATTTAACATTTCATATTAGCTGTTTTTATCTAGTTTTTTTTATGTGAGGCAGTTTGTAAAATGTTCAACTTGAAGTCAGTCAGTCATTTTCTAGACCTTTGCTCCTTCAAGGGTCACAGGGCGCTGGAGCCTATTCAGCAGTGACAGGGCAAGAGGCAGAGTACACCCTGGACAGGATGCCAGTCTATCGCTGGGCCACATAGAGACAAACAAACTCAGTCACACTCACACACACACCTATGGCCAATTTAGAGTCACCGATTCACCAAACCTACTGTCTTTGTAAATCGGAGAAGTTGGAGCACCCCGAGGGAAGCTATGTGAACACTGGGAGAACATGCAAACTCCACACAGAAATGACAAGGAGGGAAGTGATCCCATGACCTTTTTGCTGTGATGAAACAGCACTAACCACTAAGCCACTGTGCCGCCACATTCTTATTATTATTATTACTGTTATTATTGCACATAAGGTTACATCACACAGCAGAAATAATTATTTACTGGAAATGCCAAAAATATAAACAAATACATAGATTTTTTTTTCTTCATTTTCCACTAGAGATAGTCATTTGAATACAGTAAAATTAAACAATTTCTGTAATCCCTTTAGTCTTTGGGTTGACTGCTGGAAGTTTATCGCATTTCTGGAATGCATCTTTGAGAGTCTGCTACCTGTCGTGTTATCTGTTCACTAGCATAAACCCCTGGTACTCTTTCACTCCATAATTCCACCCCTCTGAATGCTGTCTTTACACACATTACAGTAGGTGTCTTGTTTTTCGGGGTTTTAAGAATAAATTATATCGAAACAAGTGACATTTTAGCCTGACCATTAACTAATGTGTTCATGCAGTTGCAGTAACCGACATTGTTATGGTTGGAATCTGGATTGGTGAAGTATTATGTTCCGACAGGTTCATGGTCCAGTGCAAGCTAAGGACTGGAATATGTATCTGTCAGTGGATCGCCCTGTCCATCCAATATCTGATGAGTGAATGACATCAGTATCAGACCTGATATGATATAGAATCTGCTTGGGCTCCATCTCTAATTAAAAGTTTATTATGTTGTTATTCTGTACAGTTACAGTCAAATGTTGGACGCACTTTCCCAATTTCATCAAGCTGGAAACTCCAACTCAAACTTTTGAATGGTACTGTATCAGTGAATTGACCAGTAATTTGTTGAGGTTGTACCAAGGCTTGTACTGGGCTTCACCTCCTGAAATGCTGAACATATAACATGGTATCAAGAATGGACTGATATGCAATTGAAAGCATTATAACATGATGTCATGGTTCTCATTACATTATAAGCTTCATTACCAACCTGCTGCAAACCTCATTATAAAAAGTCTGTACCACAAACACTGTCCTTGGTGCTGAAAGTTTTCCCCAAGTTGTTCAAGTGAAAGTCTAAATCATACATTGTGAAAAAGGATGGTGCAGCACTTCTGAAGCTAAAATACCCCTACTACCCCCTAATGGCTGGCAGCAACACAGGTCATTAACCTCACTTCCGTTATGCCTGTCAGTGATACATGAGGTATGCACTCTGAGAATGAATACCTCCCAAGGATTAAAACTGGCCGAGCATTATTACATCTTCCAGCTGACACAGGGGGTCAGCCAGATGTCTGATTTGTATCCCTATCAGTGCTTGTTGATGTCATGTGATGAAAACGTTGAAAAGAGATACATGGAATAGTGACATTCTTTGTTAAAGCAATACAAATGTATATTTGCATTCCAATAGCAATAAGTCTAAAAGCCAAGGTGTGAAAGGGTTATGGGGGTTGTGTCATTTCTGTGATCGCAGCATTAATGCATGAAAGGACATTGAGGTTTTAGAGCAACATACTCTGACTTCAAGATGATACTTTTCAAGGGATCTCCATGCATTTTCAACAAGGCAATGCAAAACCACATTCTGCACATATTGCAGAGGCATGGTTGTGGAATATAAGGGTACAGATACTGGATGGGTCTGCCTGTAGTCCTGATTTGTTGCCAACAGAGAATGAGTGGAGAATCTGGAAATGAAACTGTAACAAGAGTGATCCTTGTACTGTTGCACACCTTGAGATGTATTTGCAGGAAGAATGGGAAAAAGCAACACCTTCATTGTTTTGTATTCATATTGCTAAAATGTCTTAAGGCCCAGTCACAAGGCACTTAACGAAGGGCAACAAAGCTCAAATAAAACAAAAATCTGGTCTTTGTTGACTTTCATTGGCACTGTTCAACCTTCATGCAGCTTTGTTCCTGCAACTGGCGCCTAGTCTGGCTTTTTAAACTGTCAAAAAATTTGAACGAATGCTGCCGAAAACCTCAATTTGTCCGTATTTCGTTTTGCTGTCATTCTTGACAGTTTCTTATCATTTACTTAGTTTTGCAATGTTAGTGTTTAGTTTGACTTCATTTGACCAGCTGAATGTTTTCATACAGCACAGAAGCCGGTTTGTGAGCACTGCTGTGGTGAAAAGATGCAGCTCCTCCAGGCGGTGCCAGTGTGTGGTGTGGGGCTTCTGCCGCTTTGTGTGATGGGGTGAGTGAGGCTGCTGTAATGCCTGGCCAGCCAGGAAGAATTTGTTGGCTTCCTCCACCAGCGCAAATGCACCCGATATCACAGGAGTGCGCAGGAAGCCTGAAAAAAAAAAAAAAAAAACACTGGTGTACCGTGGTGGCTGCTGTATCACTGTATTACGTTAGTCAGCCACATACGAGGTCTGTGAGAAAAGTATCCGACCTTTTATTTTATGCAAAAAATATATGGATTTCATTCATATGTTTTTATGAGGTCTGTCAATAAAGTAACAGACCTTTTTATTTTTTTTAAACTATATGGATTTGATTCATATGTTTTACGTCAGACAAGCTTGAACCCTCGTGCGCATGCATGACCTTTTTCCACGCCTGTCGGTGACGCCATTCGCCTGTGAGCACGCCTTGTGGAAGGAGTGGTCCTGCCCCCTCATCGGATTTTCATTGTCTGGAAATGGCGGAATGATTTGGACTTTTTTTCCATCAGAATTTTTTCAGAAGCTGTTAGAGACTGGCAGCTGGAAACCATTTGAAAAATTTATCTGGCTTTCAGTGAAACTTTTACGGGCTTCACAGAGAATAAGGACTGTTACTACAGCTTTAAGGACAGCTTAAGGACGGCTTTAAGGACTCTCGGCGCGCCGCGCTCCAAGCTGCGACGATGAGGCAGAAAACACCAGATCATTTCTAAGCTGATTGCTCTGTGGATACGAGACCGTCGTGTGCACTTTCTCTGGTTATCACAAGAGCTGGACATCAGCCATTTTCCGACAGATTTCACTTGTAACGAGATTTTGTCATGGAAAGCCACGCGGAGGCTTCGTGCGTAACGACCGATTCGCTGTTTGAGCGAGACACAGGAACACCTCTGTTTCGGCGTGTAATGGGACAAGTTGGGACATGCCTATCTCAGCTTTCAGTGCTTACCAGTCCAGTAAGTATCAGAGAAATTGTGGAGAGCTGGGCTTGTCCTAACTTGTCCTCTGACACGCCGAAACGGAGGTGTTCCTTTGTCTCTCTCAAACAGTGAATCGGTCGTTACGCATGAAGCCTCCGCGCAGCTTTCCATGACAAAATCTCTTGTTAAAAGTGAAATCTGCCGGAAAATGGCTGATGTCCAGCTCTTGTGATAACCAGAGAAAGTGCACACAACGGTCTCGTATCCACAGAGCCATCAGCTTAAAAATGATCTGGCGTTTTCTGCCTCGTCGTCGCAGCTCGGAGCGCGGTGCGCCGAGAGTCCTTAAAGCCGTCCTTAAAGCTGCAGTAACAGTCCTTATTCTCTGTGAAGCCCGTAAAATTTTCACAGAAAGCCAGATAAATTTTTCAAATGGTTTCCAAGTACCAGTCTCTAACAGCTTCTGAAAAAATTCTGATGGAAAAAAAGTCCTTTTCATTCCGCCATTTCCAGATAATGAAAATCCGATGAGGGGGCGGGATCACTCCTTCCACAAGGCGTGCTCACAGGCAAATGACGTCACCGACAGGCGTGGAAAACTCACGCATGCGCACGAGGGTTCAAGCTTGTCTGACGTAAAAACATATGAATCAAATCCATATAGTTAAAAAAAATAAAAAGGTCCTATTGACAGACCTCGTACGTCAGCCAAGTTTGAACCTTTGTGCGCATGCGTGAGTTTTTCCACGCCTGTCGGTTGCGTCATTCGCCAGTGGGCAGGCTTTGAGTGAGCACTGGTCCACCCTCTCATCGTTGTTTCATTGCGAGGAAATGGCGGAATGATTTGGGCTTTTTTCCATCAGAATTTTTTCAGAAACTGTTAGAGACAGGCAGCTGGAAACCATTCGAAAAATTTATCTGGCTTTCGGTGAAAATTTTACGGGCTTTACAGAGAATAAGGAGTGTTACTACAGCTTTGAGGGCCCACAATTGCTCACGGCTCGCCGCGCTCCGAGCCGCCATCGAGAGGCAGAAACCACCACATCATTTCTAAACGGATTGCTGTGTGGAGCCGGGACCGTCGTGTGCAATTTCTCTGGTTATCACAAGAGCTGGACATCAGCCATTTTTCGGCAGATTTCACTTTTAACAAGAGATTTTGTCATGGAAAGCCGCACGGAGGCTTTGCCCGTCACGACCGATTCGCTGATGAAGCGAGACAAAGGAACACCTCCATTTCGGAGTGATAAAGGACAAGTTGGGACATGCCTATCTCGGCTTTCAGTGCTTACCAGTCGAGTGAGTATAAGAGAAATTGTGGAGAGCTGGGGATGTCCCAACTTGTCCTTTAACACTCCGAAACGGAGGTGTTCCTTTGAAACAACGATGAGAGAGGTGGAGCAGTGCTCACTCAAAGCCTGCCCACAGGCGAATGACGCAACCGACAGGCGTGGAAAAACTCACGCATGCGCACGAAGGTTCAAGCTTGGCTGACGTAAAAACATATGAATCAAATCCATATATTTTTTGCATAAAATAAAAAGGTTGGATACTTTTCTCATAGACCTCGTATATTGAGAAAACTGTCAGTGCTGTCTTTCTCTCCCGCTCTTTCTCTCTCTCTCTCTCTCTCTCTCGCTCCCTCTGTCTTGCCGTCAGTGCTGAAACAAGAGACAGCAAGTTTTAAGTTTGCTTGTGACTTTAAATGCCAATATTTTCTACTTTTTTGTCTTGGGGGGGGGACACAGAAGGACTCTGAGCTTTGCGATCTGATGTTCCCAGCCAAGACAAGGGAGCAGTACATCCCGCTGTACATATGGAATCCATTTGCTTTACCGTTTTGAGAACGGAGCGCATTTGTACAACACAAAAAAAAAAAAATAAATAAAAAATTAAGGCAGGAGTGCGTCAAGGCCTACACACAAGAATTCGCATACATTAAAAGCAAACATATGCAGTTGCAAATCTAAGAACACAAAGACACACACAAAAAAAGCTGAGTACACGTGCTTTTTGCGTGTACAGACAATGATTACAGTTTTGGTATTTGAGAGATTTCAGAAATATTAGGCGTGTTTTAAGTGTGTATTATTTTTTTGGAGTATTTAGCATGTGTGGTTCGTGTCAGGGTGTGAGTTTGCTCGGTTTTGTCTTTATTTATTGTGGTTGCTCTCTGGTTTTTCTGTTCCTCTGTGTGATCTTTTCCTGTTTTGGTTTCTCTGTCTCTCGTGTTGGTGGGTGTGCCTCTGCTGTCTTGACCACGCCCTTGGTTTGGGCTCCTCCTTGTGCACCTGCTGTCAATCTGCTGTTGATTACTGGGATGTATTTATACTACTCATTTTGCTCTGTTCCTTCGCCAGATTGATGTGCCCTGTGCCTTCTTTCCAGCTCTTGTTGCTCTCAGCCTGATGATTTTTGTACTTTTGCTGTGTTTCTTGGACTGTCTTCCTGTGTACCGACCTCTGCTATTATCCTCACTAAAGTCTTCCAACCAGAGCTGCCTGACTGAGCCTTGCATTTGTGTCCAACCCTCACTTCCTGTCAGATCAATCTGGCCAACTATGGACGCAGCAGGCTCAGATGCATACCAGATGGCGGTACGTCACCACAGCAAACAGCTGGCGCAGCAGGAAGACCAGCTTGCTGCACTCAGCTCCGGGTTTGGCGAACTCGCCAAATGCCAGGATGCATTCATGTCTTCTGTCACCGAGTAAATGAATCAGTTACTGTCAAGAATCAGCCCTCAGGCTCCATCGGATGTGGCCACCGGTGGCGCCAGCCCACCACCACCAGTACCGACAGCCGCTTCACCAGCTTCTGTTTCAGCGCCAGTGGTGTGTAACCAGCTGTCGCAACCAGAACGCTTTTCAGGCGAGTCCGGAGACATAAGACCATTCATCACGCAATGCGAACTTTACTTTGAACTGATGTCCACCATGTTCCCTAACGGCAAAGCAAAAATCGCTTACATGATCACTCACCTGACCGGTCGAGCGGCAGTCTGGGCCACCGTTGAGTGGGGTCGCCAGTCACCAGCCTGTACCTCTTGTTGGGTATTTTCTCCTCCAAACATTCTTAAAACTTTTAACAAGACAAACAGAGTCAAAAAACACCAGTGAGACAGAAAGTAAATTTAGCTCGCGAGGAGTGCAAGTCAGGCTGTACACCAAAGCTACAATAAAGTCTGGCCTGCGCTCCTGCTCTTTTATTTAGGACTTCCCTACATACATGGGTGGTACAGCTCCTAAGGGGAGGAGTGATAGCGCGTGAGCTGTTGCCGCAGAACCGCTGATTGCACAATACATTCAGGACTTTCAGAACCTTTTTAATCTTGGGCTCGATTAAGATGTGTTTAAGACATCTAACGATTAATCACACTTCTTCTGACACAAGGACTAATGTATCATAATCACACTGTGGTTGGAACATTCAATTCTCTATTCTTTATCTCACTGCTCCGCTTATGGCTGCATTCTGCCTGGGTCATCTTCACATGTCCTGAAAAAGAGCTTAGCATGCACACAGAGATACCACAACTTGCAGAAGCACGTCATGTCACATATCTTAAGTAACCTTCACCCATCACATCAGTACAGTACACTTTATCAGAGCAGAGAGAACTACATTCTACCAGAGCAGAGAACACAAAACATGCATGATAAAATAAAACAGTGTATCTACAGAATAACTCCAACACCTCTCTCACCGCATTCACCACTGCACTCGAGCAAATATTCCAGCACACGGCTCCAGGGCGCGAGGCAGCACACTCTCTCCTGAAGCTGAAGCAGGGGAGCCGCCGGGTTGTCGATTACACAATCGACTTCCGTAGAATCGACTTCCAAGAGTGAATGGAACCCGGTGGCACTACTCAACGTCTTTTTTCAGGGACTGTTTGCCGACATCCAAGAGCAGCTTGTTGCGGTCGATTTGCCGGACGACTTGGACAGCCTGGTCACGCTGGCCATCCGAACGGACTGCCGCCTGCAGGATCGACCTTGATGTGGGAGTCGTTTCCTGGATCTACGTACTGACACTCCTCCGAGCCGGCCTTCCTCCTCCCATGCTCGGCTCGACCCTCCTCCTCACAGCTCAGAGGAACCAATGCAGTTGGGATGCACCCAGCTCTCTCTGGCGGAGCGACAGCGCCGCCGCGAGGGCGGACTCTGTTTCTACTGTGGACAGTCAGGGCATTTGATATCCACTTGTCAAGCCAGAGGTGCCACCAGGCAGCCAAGATCAGAGGTGCGGGTGAGTCTCAATTCCATTCCTTCTGATTCTTCTCGAAATATAGTCCCAGCCAAATTAATATCTGACCATTCCTCCATAACCGTATCCGCATTTGTTGATTTTTGTTCAGATGCCAATCTGATTTTGTCTTCACTCGTCAGGTCCCTTCACCTTAAGCTGTTTAAGATCTCTCGTCCACTGGTGGTACGTGCAGTAGATGGGCATGTTTTGGGCCAAATCACACACCATACACAGCAGGTTAAAATGATAATTTCCCACATACACTCAGAAACCATCAGTTTTCATGTACTGGATCAGATGACTCACCCGATTATACTGGGGCACCCCTGGTTACAGCGTCATGGGCCCAATTTTGATTGGGTGAAAAGTGAGATTGTTTCATGGAGTCCAGCATGTAATAATGTGTGCCTGAACAATTCCTTCTGTATTCCTCAGGGTTCTGATCCGGATCTCACTGGAGTCCCAGACTGCTACCATGACCTAAGACCAGAGCTAAATCGCTACCACCCCACTACGATTATGATTGCGCAATCGAGCTCCTCCCCGGGACATCTCTGCCTCGGGTAAAGCTTTTCTCTCTTTCGGCTCCTGAACGTCACGCCATGAATGAGTATATTCAGGAGTCTTTGGCTGCAGGGTTGATCCATCCTTCTTCATCACCCGCCAGGGCAGGTTTCTTTTTTGTGGAAAAGAAAGATAAGATGCTCAGTCCCTGTATAGACTACCGGGGTTTAAACGACGTCACGATAAAGAACCGTTACCCACTCCCGCTAGTTTCATCAGCGTTTGAGTTGTTAGAAGGGGCCACAATTTTCACCAAACTTGACCTACAAAACGCATACCATTTAGTCCGAATAAGACAAGAGGATGAATGGAAAACCGCTTTCAACACCCCTTCCGGGCACTATGAATACTTAGTAATGCCATTCGGACTCACTAATGCGCCTGCAGTATTCCAGAATCTCATCAACGATGTACTTCAGGAATTCCTTAATAAATTTGTCTTTGTTTATTTAGATGACATACTGATATTCTCCCGCAAGCCGGTTACGCACACACATCATGTCCGTCAAGTATTACAGACCTTGTTGCAAAATGGACTGTACGTGAAGGCGGAAAAGTGTGAATTTCACAGATCCACAATCTCTTCTTTGGGTTTTGTTATTTCCGCTGGTGAAATCAAAATGGATCCTGTTAAAGTGACGGCGGTTCGGGAGTGGGCAGTTCCCTCATCCCGCAAAGAGGTTCAGCGATTTTTAGGGTTCGCCAACTTCCACCGCAAGTTCATCCGTGGTTTTAGTACTGTTGCAGCACCGCTTCATGCAGTGACCTCATCCCTCCATCCGTTCGCCTGGACGCCGGAGTGCGATGAGGCGTTCCAGGTCCTAAAGAATCGCTTTACCACGACCCCTGTCCTGCTCCTTCCTGATCCCGCTCGGCAGTTCGTGGTCGAAGTTGATGCCTCCAATGTGGGTGTTGGGGCAGTTTTGTCCCAGATAAACCCCACTGACAATAGGTTGCATCCATGCGCCTTTTTGTCCAAAAAACTGTCCCCGGCTGAACGTAATTATGGGATCGGCGATCGCGAACTGTTGGCGGTCAAAGTGGCTTTGGAGGAGTGGCGGCACTGGTTGGAGGGGGCACAAAACCCATTCATAGTTTACACCGACCATAAAAATCTCGAATATCTCCGCACCGCCAAGCGCCTCAACTCCCGACAGGCATGTTGGGCAATATTCTTCAGTCGATTCAACGTCATCCTGTCTTACCATCCGGGTACTAAGAACGGAAAACCCGACGCTTTATCCCGACTAGTGGATTCGGGGAATGCACCCGTAGAGCCAAAAACCATTTTACCTCCTTCCTGTTTTGTAGCCACCCTGACATGGGATATAGAAAACCGCATCCGATCAGCTGTGGGTAATGTGCCTGCTCCTGCTGGCTGTCTGCAGGGGAAGCTTTTTGTTCCTCTGGCCCTCTGGGGCGAAACCATTCGTTGGTGTCACGACACCCACATGTTCTGTCACCCAGGTATTACGATAACCATGTACAATGTGCAGCGGAGATTTTGGTGGCCAGGGCTAGTCAAGGACGTCTCAGAATATGTGACCGCTTGTCAGTCGTGTGCTAGGCACAAATTGACCAACCAACCGCCCGCAGGTGCAAGTCAGCCGTTACCGGTTGCGAGTCGTCCTTGGACTCACATAGCTATGGATTTTGTGTCCGGTTTCCCACCGTCTAAGGGGCATACGGTTGTCCTGACCATCGTCGATCGTTTCTCTAAAATGGTTCATTTTATTCCCCTAAGCAAACTACTGACGGCTAAGTAAACTGCAGTGGTCATGTTAAATCACATCTTCTGTTTACATGTGTTACCTCAGGACATCGTATCAGACTGGGGTCCGCAGTTTGTGTCCCACTTTTGGAGGGAGTTTTGCCATCTCCTCGGGGTCACCTCTAGTCTAACCTCGGGCTACCATCCACAGGCCAATGGGCAGGCGGAGCGGTTGAATCAAGAGCTGGAGAAGGGGCTTCAGTTGCTAGCATCACGTAATCCCTCCTCCTGGTCAGATCAACTCTCATGGGTTGAAATTGCGCATAACAACTTGCCCTCCTCCTCTACCGGTTACTCTCCATTTCATGTGGTTTTTGGTCATCAGCCTGCACTCTTCTCCTCGGTGGATTTTAACTCCCCAGTCCCTTCGGCACTTAGTCTTATCCTCCGTTGTTGTTGTACCTGGGAGCGGGCGCGTAGGATTCTTCTGCGTTCCACGGCGTCCTACAAGGCCGCCACGGACCGCAAGAGGTCTGTTGCGCCGCCTTATGTTGCAGGTCAGAAGGTTTGGCTCTCGACTCGCCACCTTTCTCTCAGGGGCGTGCCCAAGAAGTTGGCTCCCAGGTTTATTGGTCCATTCCCGGTCTCCAGAGTCATCAACCCGGTCTCGGTTCATCTTCGTCTTCCCCGGTCCATGCGTGTCCATCCCACCTTTCATGTCAGTTGTGTCAAACCCGTTCGGTCGAGTGCTTTGTGCCCTCCTGCCATTCCCCCACCGCCCACCCAGTGTGTGGATGGTGGTCCTGTTTTTTCCGTGTGCCGGTTCCTGGCTTCTCGCCGTTGCGGGTGTGGTTTTCAGTATTTGGTTGATTGGGTGGGGTATGGTCCTGAGGAGCGGTCCTGGCTTCCATCCCGTTTTATATTGGATCCGGGTCTTATTCGCGCTTTTCATGCTGCTCACCCTGCCGCACCCAGGCCGCCTGGGGTTGGCCGTGGTGGTGGGGGGGAGGTACTGTCAGGGTGTGAGTTTTCTCGGTTTTGTCTTTATTTATTGTGGTTGCTCTCTGGTTTTTTTGTTCCTCTGTGTGATCTTTTCCTGTTTTGGTTTCTCTGTCTCTCGTGGTGGTGGGTGTGCCTCTGCTGTCTTGACCACACCCTTGGTTTGGGCTCCTCCTTGTGCACCTGCTGTCAATCTGCTGTTGATTACTGGGATGTATTTATACTACTCATTTTGCTCTGTTCCTTCGCCAGATTGATGTGCCCTGTGCCTTCTTTCCAGCTCTCATTCCAGTGTTTGCTTGTACTTCCAGCCTCCTCGTGTTCTCGACCTCCAGCCTGTGTATTCCGACCGTGTCTAAGCCTGATGATTTTTGTACTTTTGCTGTGTTTCTTGGACTGCCTTCCCGTGTACCGACCTTTGCTATTATCCTCACTAAAGTCTTCCAACCAGAGCTGCCTGACTAAGCCTTGCATTTGTGTCCAACCCTCACTTCCTGTCAGTTAGTGTGGTGGTGGGTTTTTTCATAGTTTTTGTTTGTAAAAATGAGGTGTCTTATGAATGTTGAGCAAGCTTCAGTTTTTTTTTAAATTGGAGCAAGACGGAGCACGGAGCACGCAGCGCATCATCAGTCTGAACCAAACAGTGAGGATTCTGATGATGAAGGAGATGATCCCTCTTTTGTTCTGGACAAGGAATCAGAGCAGGTGGATCCACCGACGTGTGCACAGATCTCCACAGTGGATCAGATTGCGTGCTTCTCTTTGCAGTTTCTCCAGGATTCAGGTGCTACAGAGCTATGTCCCAGCACTGAGTCCTGGAACACAGAGCAGGATGAAGAGACACACTACTCCAGCAGTGGCTCCAGGTGAGTTTTGTTTAAAGCGTTGAGATCAATGTTAGCTTCAGTTTCGTTTTGTTCCTCTTTTGTTCCTTTTGCCCTCTTGATTCACAGGCTATTCGGTGATGGAAAAAGCCAAAAGCTCATTCGTCCACTTTTTTTTTTTTTTTGACGATTTGTGACTTTTTTACTTTTTGCCTTCGTTCAGGAACCGTCGTATGCTGTGTGACTGGGTCATATGTGTGTTGTGAGGAGGACTGGCCACATTGCAATGTAGTTAAAAAGGTAACATTCCAACTTTTTTGAAATGTCTTGCAGGTCTTAAAGCCAAGAATGGTTGAATATTTACAAATGAAATGAAGATGGCCACATACTAGGTGTCTTTGGACACAAAGTCATTACAGTGGTACTTAGCAAGGCTCAGATGAGGGATATCACTTACATTGTGAAGAGAATGTCAGCTATGACATTTTGGTCATGTGGTGTGTTTCTTTGAGAATAATCCAGTGTGCATCTGTGTTGAGGACCCCAATGGCTGGAGAAGGCTAAGGACATGCCAACATTTCAACCGGCTGTGGCAGATATTTAGTTTTGTGAGGTGAGGATGGACTGGTTCTCTACCTGTGTTTTTGCCATGCACTACCAAAGGTGGTTCCATAGCATGATGTGTGGCCTCAGTGCATGCTCCCAGACCTGACCTTAATATTGTTCACCAGTAGAGCAGGACTTTTATAACTCTGAATTTCATGACACGCTTAATGATGGAATAGTTTGCTGGCTTGTTTGTATTGCAGAACTTGCCTCTCTTATTTGGTTTCAACCCAAAACATTCCAACACCAGATCTGTGAAAAGTGGCTTTGAAGAAAAATCCATGTGGACTCGCTCCACTTCATCTGGTGATGTGCCTCTGTGTGTGAAGCCAACACATAAGAAATGACTGTCAAACCTTTGTCATTATTTTTGTTTTGCTTCATAAGGAGCTATCAACTGACTGAGCAGATACCTTATTTGGATAGGAGTTGGGCTCCCAGTATGTAGACCTGGGTTCTTTTATAGGTCACATGACCTGTCTGTGGCATTGGACAAGACACTTCATCTGCGTTGTCCCAGTCCACCTGCTGAGGAAGTAACCAGTGATAAAATAACATCTCATCCAGGCCCTTTCAGGGAGAGTACACTCTCATCCACTTCACACTGCAGCATAGGAGTCAAATTGGTTCCAGAAAGGGCCAAGAGGGTGCAGGTTTTCTTTGTAACCACTTTGAGCAGATGGGATGACCTCATCAATGAAATCATCTGGTGGAGTTGGTGGTTACAAAGAAAACCTGCATCCCCCGGACCCTTTCTGGATCACTTTGATGCCTATGCACTACAGTATCCAGTGGAGCTCTTTGCCTATTAACAACTATTCATGAAAAATTATCAAATTCATGTCTATATATTATAGATAAATAAATGATGCACAAGGGTACTTTACAAAGTTCTCGGCCTCACCCAGAAAACATCACAGTAGGGAGACTGTTCTCTAACATCGTCTCACTTATTTTGACCAGAGAACATTTTGAAGTGCAATTGTAATTATCATGACAGTCTTGTTGCAAATTTTCTTCTTCATGTAGAGTATTCTTACTGTACATGAAATGAACTAAATTAAATGTACTTGGAAAAAACAGTCCAGTTTTTCTGCTGACATCTTGAACAAAATATTTCTGGAATGAAGTGTTGTTTAAAAATATTTTTGACAGCTTTGTTCTATTGGTTTTCAGGGTTACAATTCGAATTTCACTCAAGTTGAACACTGGCGCCTTGGTCACTATAATTAATAAAACCAAAGTGACTCCCGAGCTTTATTTATGTGCTATGTTTAGGTACGGTACAGGCTGCAGGGATGTGGAAGTTGTCCTGTAGGTTTATTTGTTTCTTGGCTGACATAAATCCATGAGATGAAGGTCAGATTAGATCGTAAGCATGGCAGAGAGAAGTCGATGTCTCTCCTTTGGTCTGCTCGGTGTGTATGCACCCAGCACCGCCACTGACAAATGATGCATTCGAAGACACTGGTAAAGCCTTTTTGCAAAGCTCTCGGCTGGTACTGTTTGTTTTCCAAAGGCGGTTATATGTCACTGACAGACAGCCTGTGTCCTATAGGTACAACAGAAGTAATGTGCTGTGTGTCTTTTATCCCTTCATCACATAATTGGCCATCTGTGTGTGAGAGTGAGAAGAGTGCAGTTCGAGCTGATGTAGCCATAATAACTATTACTGAAACGTAAATAACAGCTATGATGGTGTTCTTATAGCACTAAGTGCTGATTTTCTTCTAAGGTGACTTTCATTGAAAATGTGCATCTGGGTCATAATACATTCTCAAAGCTTGCTGTTGGAAGGGTTTCTGTTTGCTTCTGTTGCCTCAGAGGTGGATGAGATTCCAAGTTACATACAAATGCACCTGGAAAATTTTGAAGCGGAACCATTTATTTATGAATTATTATTATTAGTAGTAGTAGTTAAGTAGTAGTAGTAGTAGTAGTAGTAGTAGTAGTAGAATTAATTAATTAGCAAATACTAATAATTTAAGCCCTAAAATCTTAGTGTATTTTTAAGTTTTCATTTATCATTATTACCTCCGCAAAGTTGAAGGAGGTTATGTTAGTTTGTTTGTCTGATTGTCTGTTTGTGAACCCACAATTGTGCCATATATAATTATGAAATCTTCACTGAAGATTCATATCCGAATAGGCAAGAACTGACTTAATTTTCAAGGTCATAGGTCAAAGGGAAAAGTCTGGAAAAATCTTGGAAAATAGTAGTAGTAGAAGCTAAGGGCCCTGTCCCACTGGCGTTTAAGAGGATTTGTGGATGGAATGCGCACAAAAGTGGCCCACATCCGCCAAACAACCGCAATAACCGTGTAACATTCTGTATGAGTCGGCCGTCATCCGAACTTGTCCGTGATCATCCGCACAGGCACGCATGTCCGCAGCCAGGATTTTTGAGCATCTTAAAAATCCTGCTGCGGATGAGATCCGCATCACTGCCTGAACACATACTGAAGACATACGCAGGACATACACAACCAACGCGCCACATATCCCCTGTCATCCGCTGATATCCACAACTGACGGGTTGGCGCAGCTTGGCGGCGGAGCGGGACAGCGTGCAAAACAGATATGACGCGTGCCCAGCATGGCCACATCACAGTCGCAAATGGTATGTCGCGCATGCGGATGGAGTGAGTGCATCATGGCCGCTGTGCCCCTCATGGGGGCACCTCCACGGTTGCCTTCGTTTCAGTTCCCTGTTATGTCCGCTTTTCTTCCTCATGTATTCACTGATCCACCCCGGGACATTTGTCATTTCCGCCCACCTTTGTTGCGGACGCTCAGCTTTTGTCTCCTCATTTCATGTGCAAATCCTCCTAAACGCCAGTGGGACAGGGCCCTAAGCTTAGAAAACAGGTGAAGTTCTGTGAGCAGAAATATGGTTTCATGCTGAGAAACAGCACTACAGATGCAGTGTTTGCTCTGAGAATACTGATGAAGAAGTATAGAGAAGGCTAGAAGGAGTTACACTGTGTGTTTGGGGATTTAGAGAACACTTATGACAGGGTGCCTAGAAAAGAATTGTGGTTTTGTATGGGGAAGTCTGGAGTGGCAGAGAAGTATGTGAGGGTAGAGGAAGACATGTATAAGAATAGTATCACAGTGGTGAGATGCACAGTAGGTATGAAAGACTCATTCAAGGTGGAGATGGGATTATACCAAGGATCATGTCTGTCCTTTCTTGTTCACAAAGGTGATGGACAGGTTGACAGATGAGATCAGATAGGAGTCTCCATGGACTATAATGTTTGAAGATGACAGTGTGATCTGTAGTAAATGTAGAGAGCAGGTTGAGTCTAGCCTGGAAAGGTGGAGATATGTTCTGGAAAGAAGGGGAATGAAACATACAGTACATCCGGAAAGTATTCACAGTGCTTCTGTCCTTCCAGATTTTGTTATTATGATGTATTATGATGTGTGTGTGTGTTCTATGTGTTCTATGCATTTTGACCCCAGTTACATCACACATATGTCGACCTGCATCACAACTTAATAGACTTTTCGGTTTTGCAAATGCCTTTTTTACAAATGAGAAAAAAATGACATATTTCACAAAAGCACATTTATTTGTAAACATCAACACACGTTACATTCATTTACATTGTTTTTTATACAGAATGATTTAGTCAACCAATCAGTATAAGCAGAGGCTATGTTTACCCATAATCCCTTTGGGCATCTGTGTGTTAATGTTCAAATCTTTAGAATTGGTGCATTATTTTAAAATGAAGAGATATGTGTTATATATTCACTTTGTACATTTTAAGACTTTACAATAATGTAGTTATTCTATCCAGATTAATGATTAATTATTATTATTATTATTATTAATTTATAAATCAAAACCATAAGTCAAACCTGTTTTCCTTTTCAAGACATCTGCCTCATGGGTGACTGCTGTATGCTATCAAGGGTAATGACTTTTGGGGTTTTTAGATAGATAGATAGATAGATAGATAGATAGATAGATAGATAGATAGATAGATAGATAGATAGATAGATAGATAGATAGATAGATAGATAGATAGATAGATAGATAGATAGATAGACAGACAGACAGACAGACAGACAGACAGACAGACAGACAGACAGACAGACAGACAGACAGACAGACAGACAGACAGATAGATAGATAGATAGATAGATAGATAGATAGATAGATAGATAGATAGATAGATAGATAGATAGATAGATACTTTATTAATCCCGAAGGAAATTGCATTTGGCCTGTTGCTCATAAAACATCAATCATACAACAAATAAATAACTAAAATATATGACAAAAATACAATAACATTACATTAAAAACAGTCAGTCAGTTGTAAAACTGACAGACTATAAAGTTATACAAACATATAAAGACACAAGACTCTCTTGCTAGATCAGAGTGTTGTGCAATCTAATGGCATGAGGCACAAAGGACGTCCTCAGTCTGTCTGTGGTGCAGCGCTGGGACAGCAGTCTGCCACTGAACACACTCCTCCTCTCTCTGAAGGCCTCGTATAGAGGGTGTGAGGCATTGTTCATAATTGCCTTGAACCGGGACAGAGTCCTCTGCTCAACCACATCTTCCACTGGAGCCAGCTTCAGTCCCACCACTGACCCAGCCTTTTTAATGATCTTATTCAGGCAGGAGATGTTCTTCTTACTGGTGCTGCACCAACAGACCACAGCATAGAGGAGATCACTCGCCACCACTGACTGATAAAACATGTACAGAAGTTTAGAGCAGATGTTAAATGAGCCCAGCTTTCGGAGAAAGTACAGCCTAGACTGACTCTTCTTTTAAAGAAGGTCTGCGTTGGCTGTCCGGTCCAGCTTCTTGTCCAACACTACTCCCAGGTACTTATAAGATGGTGCCATCTCCACATCACTTCCCCCTATGCGTACCGGCTGAGGGATTGGAGACTTCTTTCTTTCTTTTTGTGGCAGTCTGGTGGTCAGGTCCCTTCTGCTGGGGTAGAGTTGAGCTCAGCTACCTCACTGCTGCAAAATGCATAGCAGAGAGAAGCCAACAGGGTTTATAAATGTTTTCACCGTTATGAAATATACAGAAAATGTTAGCGGTCTAAAAGTTATCAGAACTAAATTTATCGGAAGCTAATTGGTTCGCTGATAGTTTTTGAAATTAACTGAAAAGCTAATCCACTAAGACAAAAGTTAGCTTCACTAATTAGTGGTTAGCCGATTTGCAGAACTGTCCCCACCACTGTCCATGTGTAATCTGATGACCATCTGACCATGATTTAGATATTCTGACAACATCAAAACAGCATCTGAAATGATCTAATCGGTATTGATTGAGCTCTGAGATTGATCGGTCACAGCAAAGCCTGCCGACATGTTGTACCACATTTGTCCACCTCCAATGGACCTCAACCAGGGTGGGTGAAGAAAATGCTGTTCTGTAATAACATGTATGATGTATGTGGCACTGTGTGTGCATCAGAGCCTGCAGTGCCCAGAAACACAGCTGAATGGGATGTAACCGCTGTAACACATCTATTATTATATGTTTATCTCCTAAGTCTGCAGCAGGTATGATGTGGAAATGTTTGCCGAGCACATGATGACATAAATAAACATGTAACTCACCTCCGATACCTTGCTGGTCAAGTCCCTTTCACCCAGCTGCGCTGCGTGCTCGCAACATTGATCAGATGACAAATACATAATCCACCTCTGGTATGAATAAATCTCATGTGATGTGCTGTCCCACAATGATAAACGAACTACAATTGTGTTAAGATCCGTATCAAGTAAAATGACGACAAAAAAGAGTTTAATAAACGAGAATCCGCTGGCTGCATCTGAAAGTTGCGCACATGTGGGAAGTTGACGCACTGCCAGCACAGTTCAACAGCAGTTACAGAGTCCAGCCGGATGAATAAAATCTAGCAATGCAAGTATATACTGATCAAACACCTAAAGGGATTTTTCACCGGACTAACAGCAGGCGATCACTGACAGTTGTCGCCTGTTTGTGTGCTCTCTGGATGCTCTTGTGCTCGCGTGTGCACTTGCGCTCCACATGCGCACACGGAGTGGCTGGTACAGCGTTTATGAACACATACACACTGGCACACTGCTTTGATCACCTGTTCTATACACGCAGTCACACGCGCACTTTGTCATGTGAGACACATCATGAGAGTTCATTTTAGCACTGGGAATGTGAGGACAAGCACATATTTGATTGTGTGGGTGATTGAGTGGGTGAGTGAGTGACAGCTCCAATGTCGGTGCCTTCTGACAGCAGTCTCTGTCATCTGACTGTTGTCTGAAATATTTTTGGGCTGCATCCTGCAGATGTGCACGAGGCAGTCCGGATGCGTTTGGACCACAGCTGACCATTCCTCCCAACTGCTTCGGATTATGGCAATATTTGCCGTGTCAGAATGGTTCCTCCACATTCTTGCTATGTGTGACGGGGGGGTTATCAGCAACAAGTCTAAAAGCCAGCGTCTGATGATGTGGGGTTGTGTCAGTGTCTTTGGTAGGGGTAATTTATGCTTCTGTGTTACATCAGCATTGATGTGTAGAATACATTGAGATTTTGGACCAATATATGCTGCCTTCAAAATAAATTTTCCAGGGATGTCCTCATTCTTGTGAGAAGAAATGGCAACATTGCAAAGTCTTAAAAGCTTAGTGTCCCAACTTTTTATATATATACAGGGTGGGCCAATAAAATGTTACCATTTTTGTAATCCAAAGAAGAGGTGCGTGGATTGAACAAGTCATCAATTATTGAACTGTGCACAAAACAACACACAAAGTGGGAAACCTTTGGTATGAAATGTTAATTTGATCCTTCTGTTACAAGTCTGTAATTAAAATTTTCAAATAAGTTCTTGTTTCAAAACTTGTGTACAATCCAAAAAGTGGTAACATTTTATTGGCCCACCCTGTATGTGTGTGTGTGTGTATATATATATATATATATATATATATATATATATATATATATATATATATATATATATATATATTATTATTATTATTATTATTATTATAGGCTTGAAAAAAGACATTTTTCTACCATTTCTTGGCATTTTACAATTTTCAGGTTGTAGATCAACCTTGAAATGTCACTTTGTAATGTCAAATGTAAAATAACTGGCAAAGTTAAATGGCACCATCTGCACACCTGGTGATATGGAATTGGGGTATTAGTGTTTTAGGTTAGGTTTCAGTAGACATGTATGCTCCCCCACCTGCATGTTTAGGTGTTCCATCCTTCTATTTGACTGTTAGAAATGCACTGATTCCAATTAATCAGCACAACAATGTATAAGGGCTTCATCTTGTATTGTTGATGTCACAACAGAAAATTGTTGGTGTGTAAATACTCAGCTGCTTGTCATTTGCTCAAGCATGGCCTGCGTTTGTGTTGCTGTCTGCCATATGGCTCTCTTATTATCATTTGAACAGGCACTGATTGAAAGGGAGGAATACACGGGGAGGATTTGGAAAGGAAATTAATGAAAATTTAGATTGAATACACAGCAGATTCAACAAGCCATGTTTGTGTGTTGGTGTGTGCTTGTAGTTTATTGTTTCCATTTCTGACTTACTGTGAATTTTATTTATTGATGGATCCGCCCTGAAAAACCTCACATGTATTAACATTATTTGGCCTTGTTGAATAATCTTTAAGGGAATGACGAATGGTGAATGATGAGGCATGGTGTATCACGGGGCACAGTGAATCAGTAGCTATATCTGCAAAACTACATATATATATTTGCAGCAGTTATGCCATATTTTTTGTGCATAGAGACCTTATAAATTAGTGTTTTATTTTTTGATACATTAAGGGTAAAACTAAGTGGCAAGTGAATTCAGTTTTTTCCGATCAAAAGTAAATTTTGTGGACGTCAGTGTCTTTGTATTTATTTCTCACAACAGAGGAAAGGTGGTCCAAAAATTGTTATTAGTTAGAAGACTATCCCGTCCAACTGATGAGTATGTGTTATGTCTTCTCAAGACTATTAGCTATTTAATAACATGACTCATGTGTCACATGCCCCCAGGACACAGTGAATCAGGGCACAGTGAATCAGTCTAGAAAGTGATTTACTAAGCCCCAGTATCAAGTGTATGACAAATATTACTTGCTGAAGCTTATTCGTTTATTTTTCCATTAATTATTTCTATAATTTGTGTATATAAACAACTGTTTTCACATTTGAACAGAAATTATGATAGTTGGTTTGCTGGATTATAGTTTGTATATGCATCAGCATATGTTTAATAATTTTGAAGAAATCTTTATAATCATGTGTTTTTTTTCATTATATTCTAAGTTGATTCACTGTGCCCCAGACACTGATTCACTGTTCCCCGTGAATTAGTGTCTGAGGCACAGTGAATCAAAAATTTTAAACTTGATTTTAAACACCTGTAAATTACAACTGGAGAGAAATAAATAACACAGCCTTATAAATAATAACTCACTGTATTAAATCCACAAGAGAATGACCTAAACCTATGCATAATGTGTTTATGCATTTCGGATCTGTGCCCCAGCTTCTCCAATATTAAAAGCAAAGTGCCCTCTGTGTATGCTTGCATGTGTGTAACTGTGATCCCGGAAAAACTGGGGAGAGCTGAGGTTTGCCATTTGGTATGTTTATGTATTTTGGATCAAGGATGAACAGAAAGTTGATAGGACTAATATTTTTTGGAGAAATTCAGTGGATGTTGATATCACCATTAATCAGTCCCTGGTAACCAGACAGGCTCTGAACAAAGGAAATATCAACTTTGCCAGTTGTAAAACACGACAGCAACTAAATGTGCCAAATAATAAATGCAATTATTCACAAAACTTTCTCATTTTAATTTCCTACACTTTCAGTTAAAATCATTATAGAAACTTTGCAGAATTTGCTACCACCCTTGAAAAATGTCAGCTACCTATTTTATAAACATTATCGAATCTAGAACCTGTAGATCCCCACAGGCAACGTGTTAGTCACTATTTAACAGCTGGGGCAGAGATAACATTGGGACGGTATCACTTCGATCCCTGTCAGTCCATCCAGTGATTTCTTATGCTGTGTGGTTGTCCAAACATCCTGAAGAGACTTTCCACCATCAGGATAGCAATGTTTTACTCTAAGTGGAACCCGATCAACTTAAAATAACCTTCATTATCTCCTTCACTGTTGGTGGGAATCTGCCTCAAACTTTTTCCTTAAACAGTGTGATTAGTTTTTATCTGTCTCTTAATTATTATTATTATTATTATTATTATTATTATTATTATTATTATTACTAGCAGTAGTAGTAGTAGTAGTAGTAGTAGTGGTAGTAGTAGTAATAGCAGTAGTCATAGTAATATTTTACACTGTAATTGTAGGAAATTGGATGAAAAGAACTACTGGACACATAGCTGTAACCTTTCTTGTTGTGGATCCAAATGAATGCTTAATGGGACATTAGATGCTCATCTTAAAGTTCAGCTGTATGGAAACATCTGTACTCATAATGCCTCACCATTATTTTCAATATTAGAATTTTTTGTGTAATGGATCACTGTCTGTTCCACTGTACTATGTATGTTGAATTCATTGATTATACTACAGCAGGTAACAAACACTTCGATTGCAAATATACGAGAGTACAATATATTGAAAGCTTTAGTAAATACAAACATGAAAGTAAATCCATGAAGATATCAATAGATGAAAACTGATTTTTTTCTGTTTTAATGAAAGATTTCCTGTAGAAAGTCACAGCATAATTTATATATACAATATATATATATATATATATATATATATATATATATATATATATATATATATATATATATATATATATATATTTTTTTTTTTTTTTTTTTTTTTTTTCTGTATTTTATTCTGTTCCAGCTGCTTTTAAACATGCTGTGGTTCGACCTCTTCTTAAAAAACCTCACCTGGACTCATCAGTTTTATCCAATTTTAGACCTGTGTCTCATCTGCCATTTCTATCTAAGGTTTTAGAAAAGGTTGTCTTTTTACAGTTACAATCATTTTTAGAAGACAATCTCATCCTTGAAAACGTCCAATCTGGGTTTAGATCGCGACACAGCACTGAGTCAGCACTTTTAAAAGTTCATAATGACATTACTTTGTCGGTGGATGCAGGGAATCCTGCTGTGCTGGTTCTGTTGGACCTCACAGCAGCCTTTGATACTGTGGATCACACAGTACTTGTTTCCCGGTTGGAACATTTTATTGGCATTCATGGTACTGCACTTAAGTGGTCATATTTGGCTGAAAGGAGCTTTTCTGTCATGATTGGGGACCTTTCCTCATCAACTGCTCCTCTGTGCTGTGGAGTGCCGCAGGGTTCTGTCCTTGGGCCGATTCTATTTTCTTTGTACATTCTGCCATTGGGGTCAATTATAACCCAGCATAACCTGTCCTTTCATTGTTATGCAAATGATCTGCAAATCTATCTGCCTATGAGGACTAATGGGAGTGATGCTTTGTCATCATTATTTAATTGTATTCGTGATGTAAAGCAGTGGCTGTCCCAAAACGTCCTTTACCTGAATGATGGTAAAACTGAGATCATGGTGTTTGAGCGCACTGGCATACCTAATGTGGTAACACCAAATTTTGGTGCTTTGGCTAACTATGTAAAACCAGCTGTTTTGGCTAAAATAAAGCACTTTCTCAGTAGATGTGATCTTGAGACAGCCATTCATGCTTTCATCAACTCCAGACTTGATTATTGTAATGCACTTTATTCAGGCATTAATCAGTTGTCTCTTGTACGTCTCCAGTTGGTGCAGAATGCTGCTGCTCGTCTTTTAACAAACACTTTTAGACGTGAGTGTATTACACCCGTCCTGTACTCACTCCACTGGCTTCCAGTTCGTTTTAGAATTGATTTTAAAATTTTAATGTTTGTTTTTAAAGCTATTTATAGCCTTGCACCTCCCTACTTGTCTGAAATTTTAATTTTGCGCACCTACAGTAGGACATTAAGGGTGTCTGGCCAGTTTTACTTAGATGTTCCAAGGTCAAGCTATAAATGCTGGGGTGATCATGCTTTTGCGGTAGCTGGCCCGAGACTGTGGAATGAGCTACCTCTTGAGTTACGTACTATTCCTGACCTAGCACTTTTTAAATCTAAGTTAAAGACTTATTTATTTAAACTGGCTTTTAACACTTAGTGGGGAGGTGACATGTTCTGTTATTTTTATGTGTTGTTTTAAAATTTTATTTTATATGTGTTTTATTTTTGTAAATTTGTGTTTTTAATGTTAAGCACTTTGGACACCAGTCGGTGCTGTAAAGCGCTTTATAAATAAATGTTGATTGATTGATAGTGCTGCATTTATTTCCTCTTATTCTCTGTGGCTTTACTTTATATTCACTGGTTTCTGGGTCCACATGTCTTCTGAATTCCACATTAATTTCCTGGGCTTTATAACCGTTCATAAGTTATCACTCCATCACCAGATTCTCCAGCTCCATGCTTGCTCTGGTGACTTTGTGTGATGTGTTTGCTTTAGTGTTACTGAATTATGCTGCCCTTTTGTGCTTCCTGAGAATCTGCTGCTTCCTGGTTCATTTCCCTGGTATGTGTGATTGTTGTGTTTCGACCCTTTGCTTTGTCTCTTTGGATATCTCGTCTGCTGCACAATTTCCCTGATTAACCAACTGATCGCTTCATCTGTTGCTATCTGGACAGTACTTTAATACAGTCATTTCCTGTTGTGTTTTCTCACAAAGCCAGCTGAACTAGTTTTCAATGAACCAGCTTTTTCCACAATCTGTTGCTGTGCTCTGCTTTGGGGTCCTCTGTCAAGCTGTTTCAGGCAATAGACAATCTCATCATCTTCCATGAGACTAAATCCTAAAGTGTGTTGGTTGCTTCTGCCACTGGACCATCATCAGCTACCTCTGTGTCCTCCTCCTCCTCGCTACATAAAAAGGAAGATACACAGGTGTAACTTTACACCTGATTTGTAGTTTTATTCATGTGAGTCTGTCACCCATAGGTCAGAATTGTCACGCTAGGAAGAGGCTCATGCCACTGGAGGAAAACCAGAAGGATACTAGAAAGGCATCCAGAGAGTGCGTACCATCAGCACTCTGTGTGGTCTGGTGTCTTTTAAAATCCTGGGAAATTGTGGATGCCAGATTTTAGGGCCCTTTCACACATAACACAATTGAAGCCGACTAGCGTACGAAGGAGGAATTGCATGCCATTCGTGAAAAATCGTAGCTGCCTCCAACGCCTCGTACACCTGTCGCTATAATTTTTTGCGCACACCAGTGGCTGAAAGACAGTGAGTGTCTTGTGAGAGCCCATATAATCCCTCTCGCGGCAGGTGGCAGCCAAATTCCAGGTGACACACACGAACATCCAACACCGTTCGCTGGACACTTAGAAAATTTGTGGCCATTTGTCCTGTTAGCATAAAAACAGTGAGCAGAAAATCACTTTTGAGCTGCCACCATGAGTGTGGCATTGCAAAAAGCAACAGACGTGCGGCGTGCATGTGTATCCCATGTGTGTCGTGCCCCCACCACTCCCCCCTAAAACACATGTGGCGAATGTGTGTTTCCTGCCCCACCTTGCTCCCCCTACACATGTGGCATGCAGGAGCTGGGGGGGAGCACACTTGCGTAAAATACTTATATGTATGTACAGACATGGTCACTTAGGGGGCAGACAGCCATGTCTGAGCGTATGACATGTCACATTACAAACAGAGACCTCTGCCAGGACAGGTATATAAATAATTACGACAATACCTACATACGTAATAACATCTTTCAAAATTACAATTACATCTTTCTTACAAAAACATCTTTCGCCTTTGCACCGGCTGCAGTGGCCACACACAGCGCACCTCGGCAGGCTCCGAGCCGGCCCGACACGTGTCCATACATCGTCTAATTTCTCTTTTTTGAAAACATTGGCTTATCTCTGTGTTGACTTTAAGTATTTCATGCTGCTGTTATAAGACAGTGATTGTAGTGCAGTGGTAAAGTTTCTGTCTGTTGCAGGTTCAAATCCCATGAGTGACATTTATTTTTTTATTTAACCAGGGTTATTTAACTGCAGGGTTATGTATTGGTCCCCTTTTATTTATTTTTTTATACCAACCCCGTGATTTTCACTAATTATACACCAATATGTCATCTGTCAGTGTCCGGTGATTGTATTAATTATTTATATACCCGGATGGACATAATCAGACATAATGAGAGCGCGCTGCTTCATTCATGTCATTTCATGAATGTACGTCTATGATCATGGGTCATCTACAGAGGAATAGACGGTTCATACTTGTATTGCCCGCTCAACAAGCGGGATTCATTAAAATGCAGTGTTTTTTATGGTGTGTGTTTTTTTTTTTTCTCCATAGCAGAGGAGGTGATCTGTACCAGGATCCGGTGTTGCAGACCGAACGGTCCGCCCCTAAAAATCGGTTTGCCTTTGCATCTGCGCATGTGTCATTTCAGACTACAGCAGCACATCTGAGACAGAGTCTGTTCACCTAAAGCATTCAATTGGATTAATGGGATTATTAACCATCAGATGATAAAGGTACAACCTCTTAAATTATTCTAAAGTCAGTTTTAAGCAGAAACAAGGCCGTTTTAAGCAGAAACAAGGCGAAATTCCAAGACACTTTGAAATGCCCAGCGTGTAGTGAACACATCAGCTAGCAGCTCGTTTAGCCTCTGATTGCTTCTGCTGCCTTTTATGATGAAATAATGCTGAATTTATGTGGAAATGATTGTTGTACAAAAGCTTCAGATATCTGCCACTGAGATAGATGACTGATGTGAAGTTTGAAGCAGAAACAAGGTATTAATCCGTGAACTGCGTCATCGGGGGGACCACTTTTAGGGGGACCATTCGGTCTGTGACACCGGATTCATGTTATATAAGCTTTGAAGGATTACATCAAAACTCCTTCATAGATTCTCACCAAATTTTCACCACAGATACATATTAGACCCCACTGAATTTTGGAGGTGATCTGGATTCAAATCTGGATTCTGGATCAAGGTTTCACTTTATATAGGCTTTGAAGGATAACGTTAAAAATACTTCACGGCCTGTCACCAAATTTGCACCACAGATCGATATTAGGGCAGGGAAGAATCCATTAAATTTTGGGGGTGATCTGGATCTAGATCTGGATTCTGGATCAAGATTTCACTTTATGTAGGCTTTGAAGGATTTCTTCAAAACTATTTCATGGATTCTCACCAAATTTGCACCACAGATAGCTATTAGGGCATGGAAGACTCCAATAAATTTTGGATGTGATCCAGACTTGCAGACGTCAGAAATCTCTGATTGCTCTTGTTGAATTTATAATTCAGAGGGAATTCTACACTGTCTTCCACTTCTTGCAATAGTATCCGGGGATAAGCACTGGCCTGATGGACCACAGAACACGTATAGGACTTTTCTCCTTCTTCTACCAGGTGACATGTGGATGATCTGTTTTCCCTGTCATGTTATTGGGGTCCTTATCACTGAGGCAAATGCACAATGGATCATACTCAGAGAAACAAGCCACATGGCTGCAGTTTTGAAATTAAATTTCCCTTGCAGTACAAGTAGTGTACCTCATGTTGGTGTCCTTCAGTAACCACTCATTTGATGCAGAGTTATTAAAGCAAAACTGGATGCTTAGGGTCCAAGTGTTATGTGTAGTGTACTGTGAGTAGCCTTGCACTTAGCAGATATTCTGCTACAGAACAGCAAAAGCCTGGTGCAAAGTCAAGCACAGTGTATTTGAGGGATTTTACACTTTCACAACGCACATACGACCAGCTTGGATACACAGTGAAACTGAATGGAAAACAAGCAATTAAACTACCTAAAAGTAAACTCCTGAAAAGAAAAGCTGAGGTGAAGCTCACCTCAGGAAGCTGTGGTGGCTGCTGCCCATTGGCGCATTGTGACAGGCTGACGCAAGTTGCTTCATTCAGCACAGATCTGTTAACTCACCAGGAAACCTCTCATTTTAGTTCTTTCTTAATAACAGAGCTGTGTTATTGTCTACTTCAAACATGGCTCCCAAGATTAATTTAGAGGACACATCCTACCCTTTTCCTTCTTGTACCCCATTTTGTGTTCAGATTTTTCATCTAAATATCAAAAAGGAGTTTGATACATCCCAAATGCATTTGCATTGTGCATTTTAGACCATGCATGACAAATCATCAGTGTCGGGCCCTTAATGTTGAAGACACCAGACATGGTCATCGAAAAAGTATGAAAATCAGCAGTCACCTGAATTGGTTTCCAGTCACTTCTCCAACCCAATAGCAGATTAGGATTAGCACAATCAGTGTTTGCAACTGCAAAGCCTCAATAGAATCACTAGCTTTAACCCTAACCTTTGCATTCATCAAAGTCAGTGCTTTTTGAAGTGTCACACTGAAGAGGTTGATGATGCAAGAACATCAGTTTGAAGAAGTGACCTGCTCCCCTGAACTAATGGATGAAGCACATTTGATCATACATATACATATTCTACTAAAATAGAATTTTAGGGCCCCTTCACACATAATATGAATAAGTACAACTCAGGGCGACACACAGCGAAACAGCTTGAATGAGCGAACCATGAAAACATTGCGCCAACGGGCAGGCATGAATGATCCCCATTGTGACGGTTTGTCCACGTGACAGTGTCTTTTGAGCAGGAAGACAGTGTGAGCAGCTGCACCACATCATGATGTGGAGAACAATAAAATAAAAACCAGCTGTATAATTAGTGAATATCACTGGGTTGATATAAATAATATATGAAAGGGGATGCAAAAAAAATGTCACTTACAGTATTCAAACCCATAAGCTCTTATTACCAGACAGAAACTTTACCACTGCACTACCATTGCTAGCCTGTATTCAGTGCTGAAAAATGCCTGAAATCAACAAAGACATGGACGAGGTGCACTGTGTGCGGCCGCTGCAGACCGCCGCAAAGGCAAAAGATGTTTTATATATTTCCACCTGAGGACAACAAGCAGACATGCGCCTCACACAGGAATGTTGTAAGTTCATATCTTTCAAAACACAGAACATGTGCTCAAGCTGGAATGTCCAGGAGCAGAGATCTTTACAGCCGTGGCTGTGAGTGGACACGCCCCCCCCATCTGTTCAGTGCACAGACCAACATGTCACTCTGTGTTATGTGGTCATTCATTTTCATTATTTGTTATGGAATTATTTATATAACTGTCCTGGTGGTGGAGTCTGTGTTTGTAATGAGTGCACTGAGCTGCCATCCAGCTGTCAGTGTGCCCCCCTGGTATGCCAGATGTGTTGGGGGGAGCGGGTAGGGGAGAGCAACACCCATGCATATGTGTGAGACACATGCACCACATGTATGTGTCACATGGCTTTTTGCAACTCCACAGTCGTGGGGTACTTAGACAAATTTCACATCCAGCTCGACAGTGATTGTCTGCTGACTGTTGTCGTGTTAATATCACGAATGGCCAACACATTTTCTAAGTGCCAAACGAGCAGTGTTAGATGTTTGTGTGTGTCAGCTGGAATTTGGCCGACACTTGCCGCGAGAGGGTTCGATGGGCTCACACAGCGCACACTCTGTCTTTTAGCCACTGGTGTGCGCAAATAGTTGCAGCAACAGGTGCACGAGGCATTCGAGGCAGCTACAGTTTTACACGTTTGCATATGATTCCTGCTTCATGTGCATTTCATGTGCAATTCGACCAAATTCGCACTAAGTGTGAAGGGGCCCTTAGGTTTATTCTTCAGTGTTGCTGCTTATTCTTGAGGAGGAAAAATGTTTTTGCTTCAGGCTGTGTTTCATAAGTCTCTATTTTCTTTTCAATTTGTCTCATGTGTCACCTCAGCTCTGACTCAGAATTTATAATGCAAGCATTAGAAATACATTTTGTTTCTTTCTTTCATTTTTGTGAGGAGGAGGGCTGTGTGTCTCTATGTTTCAGTATCTCTTTGGGCTATATGGATCACATCACGCCGACGTTTGCATACCTGAAACATTTCTTAGTTCAGATTTGCATCATAGTTCAAAACCTTCCACCTAGCACTTGTTAATGTTGAAAATCAGTTTTGACTGATAACTTTAGCAGGAAACTACATCTGAAATTACATTGTTAATGAAAAGCAGATGTATGAAAGTGACATAAAATTTTACAGCCTTGATGGCAGTTTCTGAGAAATAAGAGAAGAACAGAGGTCAAGTGGTGGTGCAGTTAAGAGAGAAGGAATGAAGAAAAATAGTATATAACTGCAAGGGGCAGAGAGAGAAATTAAACTTGAGGAAAGTTGAAGCGAAAGAACAATTAAGGTAGAAATATTGGAGAAGACGATAGACTGAAATATGAAACGGCAGGAGAAAGTGGAGTGAATGCAGGAGAGAAAACTATACCTGCAGCTAATTATTTTCAGTGACGCTTCTGGGTTCCTCAGATACAAATTTATGTAATTTTGCTGGTAAATGGATGGAAATACACTGCAGGCAGATGGATGCCACCAATTCCCCTACATGTAGCCACCTGCAGGGTTTCAGCATCCTCTTGCAGGAGGTCTCTTATTTCAGAGGCCGTGCTGACATTTTGCACTTTAATCTGGCTTGCAGCTAATAGAAGTCACTGGATTTAATGACGACTGGAAACAATGGGAAAAAATGCTTCATAACAAACTTAATCTCTAAATAACGCATTTGGGATTGGGGGGTATTCTTCTCCCACTGTGTCACAAATTGACTGGTAAAGAACAACAACATGCAAAGCTTTTTCCAAATGTTTGTAAGTGATTCAGTGAGGCTCCTGCTGCTCCGTTCACTTCATATCTACATCTAGAAAAACCAAGTCCTATGCAGACCATCCAGCCCAGCAGGGTGTTGCTTATCCCTGAATATCATAGTGTGAAGTGAATGAGAGGCTATTCCTCCCCGATAGGGTTCCTTCCAAACCCAAGGCTGGTGCCAATTTATAGCTAGATGGACTGAGACAGTGCAGAAGAAGTGTCTCATCGAAGGACACAGACATGTAGCTTGAAACACCCATTTGGACGCAAATGCCAATCCACATGTTGGTCGTCCCACTCCTTTCCATTGGAGTTCCCTGTTATATTATTTATGTACTAGTGTCATCCCTGTGGATAAATCCAGCAATTTTCTATACCTGCCTACTCCAATTACATGTCATCGTGGAGCTGGAGTCTATCCCAGTAGCAGTAGCGCAAGGCGGGGTACACCCTAGACTGGATGCCAATCTATTGCAGGGCAAGATACAGAAAGACAAAAACATGTACACCTACAGTCAAGTTAAAATTTCCAATCCACCTAAACTGCATCCCGGAAGACCAGCAGGGAAGCCATGTAGACACAGGGACAACAAGCAAACTCCACATAAAAAGGCCCCAGGTGGGAAGCGATCCCATGACCTTCTTGCTGTGAGACTATACTATAACTGTTAAAGGACTGTGACCTCAGAAGTGCTACAAATAGAGATGAGAGTGCACCAGACCTAATCTTATGTCTTCAGGGAAGGTGATGGTCTCGTGGTTAAGCGTTGGGCTTGAGACCAGAGGATACTCAGGTCAAATCTCAAATCCCATCCCCAATCCCAGCAGCCTGACATCGGGGTGAATGTGTGGCATTAATGTGTAAAGCGCTTTGAGTGTCTGATGCAGATGGAAAAGCGCTATATAAATGCAGTCCATTTACCATTTTACCATTTAGTTGTCACATTTCAAGACTTTATGTACTGTGTACTTGCATCAGTTAATAATGTCAAAGTTAACTTTCCATACCTGTCTTATACACATCTGTATGTGACAAATGAAGAAATTGGGGCACAGCAAGGCAAAAAAAAATTGAGCTTGTTGATTGTACCAATGAGGGAATCTGAACAACCAGCTATCTTGTTCACTACAACCAGCTTCCCACCCATCTGCAGACGGACAATCAACCAACATCTTCAGTTATTATTCAGATAAAAGGTGAGCACAAAAATACTTGATCTGCAGGAGCTATAATATCAAAATGTATTGGAATGTGTTTATCAATATGGGCAGATACATTAACTCTAAAAGCTTTCTTTTCTCAAACACTTAATTCCCGTGCACCCTGCTGCAATCAATGGTGTGTGTGTGTATATATGCAAAAGTGAAGAATTTCAGATTAACTGTGTCTGCTTGATCACACCGGCTGCTGTCTCTCTCTGACCAATTGTTGATCTTTAGCTCCCCCTGCCTCACTCCGAACAGTCACTGAAAAAGGCTCCTCCCAGTAGGGTGATGTCCGTCACTCGTTCTTCTGCTTTTTGCTCTTAATCTTGTGGTTATGACTCACAGACACAGTTTCACTCACAGTTTCACTTTTTCCTGTCGCAAATCCATGAGGGCGATTGTCACTGTTGTTCACCGGAAGCTCAAAAAGCCAGATAGTAATGTAGAAATCTCCACCCCCTCTGCACATCCAAATGCGATGTTCCCACATCCACTTATGCAAACAAAGTGAGCGAATGTGACAAAATGGTCGCGCCGCGCGCTGAGTATGAAAGACCCTTAATAATAAGCTGGAAGATGAGATCAATAAATGATTTGAGGCTGCGTCGGATGTAGATGCCACACTGAACCATCATGGTGAACAAAAGAGCTAAACCAGGAGGTCAGACTCATGAATAATCATTTCATTTATGCTACTAACCTCATCTATGGTAATGAACTTTGTGTAATGACCAAGAACAAGCTCGCGGATACAAGCTGGAGAGATGTAGTATCTGGGTTTACACTGAGGGATAGGGTAAGAACTTGAAGACTCCCGAGGGGCTCTGAGTAGAGTCACTGCTTGTCTGGTGAGGATGCCCCTAGTCGTCTCCATAGGGAGGTCTTCCAGGCATGTCCAACTAGGAGGAGGCACCAGGGAAAACCCAGGACACAGTGGAGGGATGATATGATCCAGGTGGTTTAGGAATGACTAGGGATTCCCCAGGAACAGTAAGGGGACTTGGCTGAGGATAGCGAAGTGTGGGGTGAGCTGCTGATGTGACCCAGACCCAGATAAGTGCAGAAAATGAATGAATAACAGGGAGTGTTGCTGGTCCTTATTGCTGTCACACTTTGCAAACTGGGTTGATGAAGATATTTCAAATCAAATTTCAAATTCTGTCAATACAATTCTCCATTTCAATTTTTCTGATGATGACAGAATCACAGGCAGGCTGATGTTTACGCTTTATTTTTTCAAAGATAGTTAACTTTGAGCAGTGTTTGAAATGCACTGACAAACTGCACCAACAGATGGAATTCAGTCACTGAGTTTATTCCAAGGACAAGGATTCACTGTAGAATAAAGTGATGCAGTGAGCTGTGCCACAAAGTGAATTCACATCATCACTTTTTGCAGCAGCCTTTAAAGTTTCACGCATATTACAAAACAGGTTTAGATAACGAACCAGTTAAACATTGCCACTTCAGGTTCAGTTTTTATATGGCCTCCATTTCATCAGTCTGCACAATGCCAAAGACACTAAACATAATTCTTAGGCATTAATTAAATAATGTTCCACCCAATGCAGTCACAAAGTGCTTTTACTGTGAGCTGAAATGGCTGCAAAGCCTTAATTATAGGGTGCTGAGTGTTAGGGTGCTTGATCTGCAATCAATGATGCAAAGTAAATTAGGTTTATGGGAAGTTTTTTGCATTAACAAATCCATTTTGTGAAGAAAGAAATTGGAACGATGCAAATTAAATGTAATTTTCTTCCTGTGAATCAAATTCTATGAGGTGAACAATTTATATTAACTGTGTTGGAAAAAGTGTCAGAGCAGGTCTGGGAACTTGCACTGGTGCTGTGTGATTCCCCAGTCTATACACACTATGGAACAACCGTGGGTCCTGGATGGTAACCACCCAATAAGTCCAGGACTGGAAAAGTGTTTTAAAGCTTAAAAAATACAAATAATCAAGAGATTTCTGACATCCACCAATCCAGATCTGGATCATCTCCAAAATTCAGTGGAGTCTTCCATGCCCTAATATCTATCTGTGGTGTAAATTTGGTGAGAATCCCTGAAGTAGTTTTGACGTAACCCTTCAAAGCATATATAATGTGAAATCTTGATCCAGAATCCGGATCCAGATCTAGATCACCTCCAAAATTTAATGGAGTCTTTCATGGCCTAATATGTATCTGTATTTAATTTTTTGTCAAAATTTGTGCAATAGTTTGACGTAATCCTGCTAACAGTAATCCTTCAAAGCCTATGTAAAATTAAACTTGTTCCAGAATCTGGATCCGGATTCTGATCACCTCCAAAATTTAATGGGTTCTTCCATGGCCTTATATCTATCAGTGGTCAAACTTTTGTGAAAATCCATGCAGTAGTTTGACATAATCCTGCTAAAAGACAGAAGGACAGACAGAAAAATAAATAAACCCCCATGATTTTATTACATCCTTGGCAGACATAATAAAATAAAAAATAAAAGAACTTTGTGCTGATATCAAAGCAATATTTTCTGCATTAAAACACAGCCAAAATCTTTAAACCTATTTCTTCTCAGACGTTATTAAATCAGTTATTAAATTCTGTTCAATTTACATCGAATCTACATTTGTCCTTTGGGAACAGACTTTTTCAAGCCATCGTTGATTTTGTTTGAAAAATATAATGCAGGCTGGGAACTAAGACATATATCAACAGCAAATGTAGTAACATCTAACTGGAAAACACCTGAAGGGTTCAGATGCAAAATCCAGTAAGTCCAAAGCCTCAGTATTTTAGTTGAGGTCAGCATGCACTTGGCCGCAAAAGTAACTATCATTAAAATTATTAATCATTCAGTCAAGGATTAAAATAATCAAAATATTAGGTAATGCGAGCATACCTTTTCATTTTGTTTATTTAAATCTGTGTATTTTCCTTTAAATTTCCATTTTCAACTGCATTTTTCTCCAAAAAAAAAACTTATCATATTTTTGGGGGGGGGGGCATTTAGGTGTTTTTTCTTTGTTTGCTTGTGTGTTTTACTAGTTTGGGGGTCCTGCGACTTATAGTCTGGTCTTATATACCGAAACATAACACATCCGTTAATAACATTAATTATAATGACTATTTATGTAGGACTTTCCCAGGAACCACAGGAATTAACAAAATATGCTCTAATCAATCAATCAATCAATCAATTTTTTTTTTATATAGCGCCAAATCACAACAAACAGTTGCCCCAAGGCGCTTTATATTGTAAGGCAAGGCCATACAATAATTATGTAAAACCCCAACGGTCAAAACGACCCCCTGTGAGCAAGCACTTGGCTACAGTGGGAAGGAAAAACTCCCTTTTAACAGGAAGAAACCTCCAGCAGAACCAGGCTCAGGGAGGGGCAGTCTTCTGCTGGGACTGGTTGGGGCTGAGGGAGAGAACCAGGAAAAAGACATGCTGTGGAGGGGAGCAGAGATCGATCACTAATGATTAATGCAGAGTGGTGCATACAGAGCAAAAAGAGAAAGAAACAGTGCATCATGGGAACCCCCCAGCAGTCTACGTCTATAGCAGCATAACTAAGGGATGGTTTAGGGTCACCTGATCCAGCCCTAACTATAAGCTTTAGCAAAAAGGAAAGTTTTAAGCCTAATCTTAAAAGTAGAGAGGGGTCTGTCTCCCTGATCTGAATTGGGAGCTGGTTCCACAGGAGAGGAGCCTGAAAGCTGAAGGCTCTCCCTCCCATTCTACTCTTACAAACCCTAGGAACTACAAGTAAGCCTGCAGTCTGAGAGCGAAGCGCTCTATTGGGGTGATATGGTACTACGAGGTCCCTAAGATAAGATGGGACCTGATTATTCAAAACCTTATAAGTAAGAAGAAGAATTTTAAATTATATTCTAGAATTAACAGGAAGCCAATGAAGAGAGGCCAATATGGGTGAGATATGCTCTCTCCTTCTAGTCCCCGTCAGTACTCTAGCTGCAGCATTTTGAATTAACTGAAGGCTTTTTAGGGAACTTTTAGGACAACCTGATAATAATGAATTACAATAGTCCAGCCTAGAGGAAATAAATGCATGAATTAGTTTTTCAGCATCACTCTGAGACAAGACCTTTCTGATTTTAGAGATATTGCGTAAATGCAAAAAAGCAGTCCTACATATTTGTTTAATATGCGCTTTGAATGACATATCCTGATCAAAAATGACTCCAAGATTTCTCACAGTATTACTAGAGGTCAGGGTAATGCCATCCAGAGTAAGGATCTGGTTAGACACCATGTTTCTAAGATTTGTGGGGCCAAGTACAATAACTTCAGATTTATCTGAGTTTAAAAGCAGGAAATTAGAGGTCATCCATGTCTTTATGTCTGTAAGACAATCCTGCAGTTTAGCTAATTGGTGTGTGTCCTCTGGCTTCATGGATAGATAAAGCTGGGTATCATCTGCGTAACAATGAAAATTTAAGCAATACCGTCTAATAATACTGCCTAAGGGAGCATGTATAAAGTGAATAAAATTGGTCCTAGCACAGAACCTTGTGGAACTCCATAATTAACTTTAGTCTGTGAAGGTGAAGAAGATTCCCCATTTACATGAACAAATTGTAATCTATTAGACAAATATGATTCAAACCACCGCAGCGCAGTGCCTTTAATACCTATGGCATGCTCTAATCTCTGTAATAAAATTTTATGGTCAACAGTATCAAAAGCAGCACTGAGGTCTAACAGAACAAGCACAGAGATGAGTCCACTGTCCGAGGCCATAAGAAGATCATTTGTAACCTTCACTAATGCTGTTTCTGTACTATGATGAATTCTAAACCTGACTGAAACTCTTCAAATAGACCATTCCTCTGCAGATGATCAGTTAGCTGTTTAACAACTACCCTTTCAAGAATTTTGAGAGAAAAGGAAGGTTGGAGATTGGCCTATAATTAGCTAAGATAGCTGGGTCAAGTGATGGCTTTTTAAGTAATGGTTTAATTACTGCCACCTTAAAAGCCTGTGGTACATAGCCAACTAACAAAGATAGATTGATCATATTTAAGATCGAAGCATTAAATAATGGTAGGGCTTCCTTGAGCAGCCTGGTAGGAATGGGGTCTAATAAACATGTTGATGGTTTGGATGAAGTAACTAATGAAAATAACTCAGACAGAACAATTGGAGAGAAAGAGTCTAACCAAATACCAGCATCACTGAAAGCAGCCAAAGACAACGATACGTCTTTGGGATGGTTATGAGTAATTTTTTCTCTAATAGTTAAAATTTTGTTAGCAAAGAAAGTCATGAAGTCATTACTAGTTAAAGTTAATGGAATATTCAGCTCAATAGAGCTCTGACTCTTTGTCAGCCTGGCTACAGTGCTGAAAAGAAACCTGGGGTTGTTCTTATTTTCTTCAATTAGTGATGAGTAGAAAGATGTCCTAGCTTTACGGAGGGCTTTTTTTATAGAGCAACAGACTCTTTTTCCAGGCTAAGTGAAGATCTTCTAAATTAGTGAGACGCCATTTCCTCTCCAACTTACGGGTTATCTGCTTTAAGCTACGAGTTTGTGAGTTATACCACGGAGTCAGACACTTCTGATTTAAAGCTCTCTTTTCAGAGGAGCTACAGCATCCAAAGTTGTCTTCAATGAGGATGTAAAACTATTGACGAGATACTCTATCTCCCTTACAGAGTTTAGGTAGCTACTCTGCACTGTGTTGGTATATGGCATTAGAGAACATAAAGAAGGAATCATATCCTTAAACCTAGTTACAGCGCTTTCTGAAAGACTTCTAGTGTAATGAAACTTATTCCCCACTGCTGGGTAGTCCATCAGAGTAAATGTAAATGTTATTAAGAAATGATCAGACAGAAGGGAGTTTTCAGGGAATACTGTTAAGTCTTCTATTTCCATACCATAAGTCAGAACAAGATCTAAGATATGATTAAAGTGGTGGGTGGACTCATTTACTTTTTGAGCAAAGCCAATAGAGTCTAATAATAGATTAAATGCAGTGTTGAGGCTGTCATTCTCAGCATCTGTGTGGATGTTAAATCGCCCACTATAATTATCTTATCTGAGCTAAGCACTAAGTCAGACAAAAGGTCTGAAAATTCACAGAGAAACTCACAGTAACGACCAGGTGGACGATAGATAATAACAAATAAAACTGGTTTTTGGGACTTCCAATTTGGATGGACAACACTAAGAGACAAGCTTCAAATGAATTAAAGCTCTGTCTGGGTTTTTGATTAATTAATAAGGTGGAATGGAAGATTGCTGCTAATCCTCCGCCCCGGCCCGTGCTACGAGCATTCTGACAGTTAGTGTGACTCGGGGGTGTTGACTCATTTAACTAACATATTCATCCTGCTGTAACCAGGTTTCTGTAGGCAGAATAAATCAATATGTTGATCAATTATTATATCATATACCAACAGGGACTTAGAAGAGAGAGACCTAATGTTTAATAGACCACATTTAACTGTTTTAGTCTGTGGTGCAGTTGAAGGTGCTATATTATTTTTTCTTTTTGAATTTTTATGCTTAAATAGATTTTTGCTGGTTATTGGTGGTCTGGAGCAGGCACCGTCTCTACGGGGATGGGGGTAATGAGGGGATGGCAGGGGGAGAGAAGCTGCAGAGAGGTGTGTAAGACTACAACTCTGCTTCCTGGTCCCAACCCTGGATAGTCACAGTTTGGAGGATTTAAGAAAATTGGCCAGATTTCTAGAAATGAGAGCTGCTCCATCCAAAGTGGGATGGATGCTGTCTCTCCTAACAAGACCAGGTTTTCCCCAGAGCTTTGCCAATTATCTATGAAGCCCACCTCATTTTTGGACACCACTCAGACAGCCAGCAATTCAAGGAGAACATGCGGCCTAAACATGTCACTCCCGGTCCGATTGGGGAGGGGCCCAGAGAAAACTACAGAGTCCGACATTGTTTTTGCAAAGTTACACACCGATTTAATGTTAATTTTAGTGACCTCCGATTGGCGTAACCGAGTGTCATTACTGCCGACGTGAATTACAATCTTACCAAATTTACGCTTAGCCTTAGCCAGCAGTTTCAAATTTCCTTCAATGTCGCTGCTCTGGCCCCCGGAAGACAATTGACTATGGTTGCTGGTGTCGCTAACTTTCACATTTCTCAAAACAGAGTCGCCAATAACCAGAGTTTGATCCTCAGCGGGTGTGTCGTCGAGTGGGGAAAAAACGGTTAGAGATGTGAACGGGTTGGCGGTGTACACGGGGCTTCTGTTTAGGGCTACGCTTCCTCCTCACAGTCACCCAGTCCAGCCTGCTTTCCCCGACTGCTCGGGATCTGCCAGGGGGGAACTAACGGCGGCTAAGCTACCTTGGTCCGCACCGACTACAGGGGCCTGGCTAGCTGTAGAATTTTCCACGGTGCGGAGCCGAGTCTCCAATTCGCCCAGCCTGGCCGCCAAAGCTACGAATAAGCTACACTTATTACAAGTACCGTTATTGCTAAAGGAGGCCGAGGAATAACTAAACATTTCACACCCAGAGCAGAAAAGTGCGGGAGAGACAGGAGAAGCCGCCATGCTAAACCGGCTAAGAGCTAGTAGCTACGCTAACCTAGCGGATTCCTAAAAACACGCAAAGTGAATAATGTGTAAATAATTTAGAGGTGATTCAGCAGAAGGAGTGCTTTAGTTAAGGCACGTAAAGATTACACTGGGAAACAAATCGTAATCTAGATAACTAGATCAATCTAACTGCGCAGATTAAACAGCTAACAGATACAGAAAACACCGCTGTGCTCCGGAACAGGAAGTGATACAATACCGCAGTGAGAGCCAACCACCAGTAGAGGCAACTGCACATAACTACAATGCACAAATTCCCAAATTAAACACTGAGATAACACAGATAAAAAAGTGTGACTTATATCCCACTGCAAATTTATACAGGTTTGTCCTTTCCAAGAGACATTTTTAAAAGAAGTGACTTATATGCCGGTAAGATTTATACACAAGAAAATATGGTAAACTATTTTTCATGCGAACGCTTCACTTGTAGCAGCAGGTGATGAGGACATCATGACAAAACAATATGCTGATTTTTAGTTCTGGTTTATTCTTTGAATGTGCATTCGGTTTCAGTTTTTTTTTTTCTATGTTTTATGGAGGTTTGTCTTTATTCTAAATGTCCTGCTTTGGTTTTATTCTGTAGGTTTGTCAGGTTCACACCACTTCCTCTTTTACTTTGACAGAGTTTTGTCTGTTCTTGCTTGGTTTGCTTTCTTCCTGTTTGCTCACCTGCATTCATTCACCCATCAGTGCACCTGCCATCAATTGTAATCGCCTCCCAGTCTACTTAAACGCTGCTTTTCAGTTTCCTGGTTTTTGGTATGTCAGTTGTTTTTACCCTTGTGTTGTTTTTTTTTGTTTTTTTTTGGTGCTTTTACGTCTTCCAAGTCAGATGTCCTGGTTTTGAGTTGCATTTTCTTTTTGTGACCTCTGAGCATGCTTTTGGTTTTTTGTACTGATACTTTGGGTAATTTGATTACCTGCGTATGACACTGGACTGAATTTGTGGCTTTCATTAAAGAACACTGTTTGGACACATCCTGGGATCACATCAAAACTCAAATCACATTGTGTTTGAATATTAAATTTGAAAGCTGCATCATGCATCCGTGTCTAAATTTGTAGAAAAATGCATGAATATTATGCAAAATGCATCATGAGAATATGTCAGTCTGTGAGACTACAATGTGTATATAAAGGTGCTCACGGAACAGAGGGTTTAAGTTTACTTGCATCATTTAGTGCATCACGTGATTCCAACTCCGAGGCGACGCTGAAGAGTTTGACATGCCACATGGGCTGTATATCTATGGTGGGTGCATAAAGTGTGGTCAAATTGCTTTTGAGTCATTGATGTAATTTTGTAGAAGTTAAAGCCAATGAACTGAAGTGCTGTATAAAGCCATAAAAGGAAAAAAAAAATCCATTTAGATGGACAAATGTAAACTTTTATTAGTTTGTATTTTTTTGGCATTTGGGTAGAATAACATTTATTTCTGTCATTTGAATCACCACTTAAAAATACTAATTATGGACTGTAGAGTCTGGAGCCAGAACATAAAAAGTTATCAGTGTTTGTGCCGTGTCCTCATGGTTATTTTAGATTTCATAAAGATTTTACTATCTGCATTCTACTTGATTTATAAGCAGATAGCCTCTTTGTTGAAGAAGGGCCCTTCTGGTAATGTTTGTCTCTTCTGGCAGATCTCACTGTAGGTTTGGAAAAACATAGAAGTTCAGCAAATAACACTGTGCTTCAGACAAACGAGATATTTTGCTGGCAACTCCTGCACCACCATTCAATAAAAGACTCAGTAGTCAATCAGACACCTGAGGTTTGATGGAAAAAGCCCGTCTGTTGTTGGACACCACAGCTCATAGACTATGTGTCTATACAGCAGTCAGTTTGTTCAAACTCTTAAATACTGTGGTGTTAAAAGCTTCAGAATCAAACATGATGGTATCAATTTTGACTATCTGTTTAACCATCTATTCATCTATGCTGCTGTCTTGTTGGTGACATCATAATCACCTCCCAGCAGGGTACTTATGGTGTGTGAGTTCACGTGAAAAATACATAAATGTTTATACATTTACTTTTTGTACATTTTACTATAATGTGTTGAGCAATGGTCAATTTTGTAAGTAAGAATGTGGCAAACAGGAGAGATAGCTTGCATCCAATACACAGTTATCACTCTGAAGTTCAACTCAACTGTCTGCGGGCTCTGGACTATTCTCCTATGTGTTTTCCCGTCGGAGTTCACAGACAGCAACAGTCTTTCAAGGGTTGTAGCTTTGGGCTTGTTCAACATACAGAAAGTAGTTCAAAACAAGGCATGTTAACACAACAGAGCCCAAGGAAGGAAATGAAAATGAGGAGTCCAGAGTGGTAGCAGGAGTAGATAACTAGAGATCAGTAACGCTGAGCTAGTACAAAAAGAAACACCCATCACAATAGGAAGAGTCTGTAATACAGAGTCAGGAAAGCAGAAGCAAAAATATGAATGCTGGAGAGCAGGGCAGAATCTATTACAATCTGGCAACTAGGAGATTTTCTCACAAACTATTTAAAGTATGCAGACATGCAAACAATGAGGTCACAAAACAGAGTTTGCAAAATAAGTACACTAATGAAACATAATGTACCACAGTGATGATCAACAAAATAGTTCAGAATGGCAATAAAATGGACAAACACAAGATTGGAGCCAAAACCTTTAACTGGTGACAACTTTATGGGGTATATCATTTTATAACTCATCAGTTTAAGCATCTTTAAGGCATAAAGTTTTACAAATACAACCCCAATTCCAATGAAGTTGGGATGTTATGTAAAATGTAAATAAAAACAGAATACAGTGATTTGCAAATGCTCTTCAACTTATATTCAATTGAATACACCACAAAGACAAGATATTTCATGTTCAAACTGAGACTTTTTTGTTTTTGTGCAAATATTTGCACATTTGAAGTAGATGTCTGCAGCTTGTTTCAAAAAAGCTGTGATGGGGCAACAAAAGACTTGAAAAGTTGATAAAAGCTGTTCACAAGCAAAGAGGATCACCACTTTGTGAACAACTGCATGAAAAAAATAGTCCAACAGTTTGAGAACAATGCTTCTCAATGTTCAATTGCAAGGAGTTTAGGAATTCTATCATCTACTGTCCATAATATAATCAGAAGATTCAGAGAATCTGGAGAACTTTCTACACGTAAGTGGCAAGGCCAAAAACCAACATTGAATGCCCGTGACCTCCGATCCTTCAGACAGCACTGCATTAGAAACCGACATCACTATGTAAAGGATCTTACTGCGTGGGCTCAGGAACACTTCAGAAAACCATTGTCAGTTAACACAGTTCGTCGCTACATCTAAAAGTGCAAGTTAAAACTCTACCATACAAAGTGAAAGCCATACATCAACAACATCCAGTAATGCCGCTGCCTTTTCTGGGCCTGAGCTCATTTGAAATGGACAGATGCAAAGTGGAAAAGTGTGCTGTGGTCTGAGTCCAAGTTTCAAATTGATTTTGGAAATCTTGGATGTCATGTCCTCCGGACAAAAGAGGAAAAAGACCATCCAGATTGTTACTAGTGCAAAGTTCAAAAGCCAGCATCTGTGATGGTATGGGGTGTGTTAGTGTGTTATCTGTGATGGCACCATCAATGCTGAAAGGTACATCCAGGTTTTGGAGCAACACATGCTGCCATCCAAGCAACATCTTTTTCAGGGACATCCCTGCTTATTTCAGCAAGACAATGCCAAGCCACATTCTGCACGTGTTACAGCAGTGTGGCTTCATAGTAAAAGAGTGTGGGTACTAAACTGGTCTGCCTGCAGTCCAGACCTGTCGTCCATTGAAAATGTGTGGAGCATTATGAAGAGCAAAATCCAAAAATGGAGATGCCGGACTGTTGAACAACTGAAGTCATACATCAAGCAAGAATGGGAAAGAATTCCACCTACAAAGCTTCAACAATTAGTGTCCTCCTAAACACTTAATGAGTGTTGTTAGAAGGAAAGGTGATGTAACACAGTATTAAACATTCCGCTGTCCCAGCTTTTTTGAAATGTGGTTTAGGCATCCATTTCAAAATGACCAAATATTTGCACAAAAATAAAGTTTATCAGTTTGAATATGAAATATCTTGTGTTTGTGGTGTATTCAATTGAATATAGGTTGAAGAGGATTTGCAAATTATTGTATTGTGTTTTTATTTACATTTTACACAACATCCCAACTTCATTGGAATTGGGGTTGTAATTTCAGGTGTGGTTGCTTTCAGTGACAAGTCTGTGTGTTCCAGTGAGCTGAATCCAGATCTCTGCAGACTGCAGAGGCCACTGGCACAAGTAGTGGACACATACAAAGTGTCAGGGACAGTCAGGTGCTTGGGACCTGAAGCAGCTGGTCCCACAAAGCAGACTAGGCTTAGGTGTGAGACAAATCATGGTCTGTATTCTAGGATCTGGTACGGTACACAGGTGGTCAGTCAGCGGAGCAGAGGTACAATCAGGGTCAGACAAAAATGCAATCATGGACGAGCAGGGTTCACAGGCAGTAATACCAGACATCAGAGATGAGGCAAGAGGTGTGGTTGAGGAGAACAGAACAAGATGCGGTACATGGCTAGGCAAAAAGAGGACTGAAGACAAGAGGCTGGAATGTGTACAAACAATGACAAACTGGCAGGGGGTGATGGCTGGGAGGTGTTTAAATAAAACAGGAGTTAACAAGGTGTATGTGAGGAACAGTGTAAAAATGGGGCATGGCTGTAGGACAAAGATTATACATGGGGCAAGATAGTGAGGAAAGGAGTGCACAAAATGGAGTGATGTAAGACACAAAGATGCGTGAACATGTGCTAAGAGCGTGAGTGAATGAAAACACAAAGCAAACAGAAATAAAGTGAGAGACAAAGACACAATGGTAGGTGCAGTGATGTGGAGTGAGAACACATGATTCAAAACCCAACAACTCAATGCAATACAACTATGAACAGGAATGAACTAGGCATGAACATGAGAACAGAAAGATGAACCAAAAGATAATAAACATGGAAGATAAACTACGTGAGCACTGATCAGAGCGACAAAACTAAAGTAGAACAGACTAAGAAATGAACAAAAGTTAAACCAAATAAGTGATAAATAAAACCCGACATTAAACCACTACCGAGAATAACAGAAATGAGAACAGCAAAAATAAGCAGATGATAAATGAGAGGAGCTAAATAAACAAATGACAAACTAATGAGCAATAATGAAAACACAATCCAGCTGAACAAAACCAGAACAGAACTGAACAATGGCTAAAGTATAAAAGAAACAAAGTGACAAAGCAAAATAGAACTGAGAATAAACATGTGACAAAAAAACTAATAAATCAAAGCTGAGGCAGACAATGGATAAAAAGGAGCCAAAATAAAACCAAAACCCCAGTCAGGGTTGAGCATGACACAAAGTTTAGCTTTCTGCACATTGTTTCGTACATATGGGAGAAAATAATGGCTTTCTTGTTGACTAATTGTACTAATGGGCTAGCTAAATACTCCAGGAATTCCAAGTTAATGTTTAGGATTATTTATTTTGTATATCAGCACATTTAGCACTAATTAGCAGATATCAAGAGCTTGGTGAGGTTACGCCATAGCAAATGATGCAACATTCATAAATTAATAACCCAAGCCACCCATTATGAAAACAATTATCCAAGCCATAAAGGTGTGCAAATTGAACACTAAAAGTTGTCCTGTTTGCCTTTAGCTTTGGCAATTGTGAGATGAGGGGCATGTTTGGAATTCATTCAATTGAGAACCGGCATCCATTTACAATGATGACCTGACCAAGAGGTAGCATAAAAGGCATATACAGTATAATGATATAGTCATACCAATCATAAGAGTCATATTTACAATAATTACAGTGTCATGTTAAAAAGCAAATGTCTAAAAGCAAGTGCAATGATCTTGTACTATTGAGTGTATGGAATTTTTAAAGGAGCAGAGAGGAATAATGTGCTTTGCGTTTAAGGTCTGCTGCATAAAACTGAAAAGCGAAGCGACCAAAAGAGGTGCAAGCTTTGGGAATGAGGAAACCGAAGCTACTGGAACGTAAACAGCAATTTGTGTTGTTTACTATTAAGGAGTAACTGTAGGTATAAAGGTGTTTTCCCACTGATAGTGTAGTGGCTAACTGAAATGCTGAAAACGGTGATGCAAGCACCAAATTTGGCACACGTACTCCGTAGACATTACTCTTTGAAAAATGCCAAGTGGCCACATGAACTTTCAATAGGTGACCAAGAAGGGGTCAATTGAAGAATGAATGTTCTGCAGTTATGGGGGGAAAAACAGCAAGAATGGTGACAAAGGTCAATTTCAATTTGTACAGGGGTCAAAAGTTAAAGTTGCTCCAGTTTTGGTAAAAAGTGATGCAAATTATTAGTTCAGTGAATATGGTTTTAAAATGAGTAGTTTGTATCATGCTTAGTTATCATGTTACAGGGTAGCATATGTCACATGTCATAGAATCCAATGGATGACGACAATGTTTAACCTTTACTTTGCAAACCAAGCAAGCAACACAGTCACTATTCCATTTATTAATCCTATTAGCTCAACCAGTAATTTGCACCACTTTTTACCAAAATTGGAGCAACTTTAACTTTTGACCCCTGTATAAACTGAAATTGACCTTTCTGTTTTTGCTGTTTTTACCCCATAACTCCAGAACATTCATTCACAGATAGTCCAAACTATACCTTTTTGGAATCTTTATGATCAGACAAATAATATGGAATACCTTTCAATATGATTGGAGCATTTCTAAATTTTGACCCCTATGTAATTCTTCAATTGACCCCTTCTTGACTGCCTACTGAAAATTCATGTGGCCACTCGGCATTTTTAAAAGGAGTATGTGTGTCTAAGGAGTATGTCTGCCAAATTTGGTGCTTGCATCACCATTTGAAGCATCCCTCAGTAAATATTCACTTATCTGCTGCACTATGAGAGGTCAGGAGTTAGGTAGAGTTTGGCGCTGTTGAGATGGAGATATTTGGAAGAGCCCTATTTTGGCTTCAAACCTGCTCTTCTGAAAACCAATGGGTGATAACAGAGGGCTGTGGGTGTGAATATGGTGCAAGGTGCACCATATTCTTCCTACAGTCCAAAGCCATGTGGTATATTGTCTCGATATTGTGTATCTTGTGGTACACATTAGCCCTGTGATTGTCTGACTGGATTTGTTTCAGGTGCATTCCTTTTCCCAGCACGTATAGGCTCTAGTAAGATATTAAAATGTCTACACAGTCAGTAATGATTTTCCTTTAATTGTAATTGGACAAATAGTCCCAGTTCTAAAGTTCTTGCAGCAGTGGGTGTCAGTAGAGGGATTTATTGTAACAGCAGTGAGATCACACAGAGTTTGTCTCATGACAGTAACGCAAATAACCAGTAGTGTAGTGTGTGTGTGTGTGTGTGTGAGTTCAAGGGAGGGTTGACAGCTTTTTAAGGTGGAGGGTAGTTGTTGTGATCCTAATATTGCAGCTATTTTTAGTTTTAATTTTTTAAACAGATGGTTAGTTTGGTTATAGACCTACTCAAAAAATACAGCAGAGGCTCCGCACCCACTTTAAACTGTTGTCACATCCTCCAGCAGCCACATCACCTTTCTGACAGCCTGCAGAGAAAGCCCACTTCTCCAAAACAACCTTAAACTTATATCATATAGCATATCAATATAATCATGTTTGGACAGTGGTTTGTAGTACTGGTTTACTGTGCACATTTCTAGAGTAAATTACTTGCTCATTTTGTACATCCTGCTCTGTTATGAACAAAATTGGTACCCTCTGGGGTCCGAGGGCATTTTTTGGACAGTTCATTCGCCTGGCATAAATGTTTTATTATTGCTGTTAACAGCTCTCCCTGCATCCCACAATCAAGTTTTATGTCTTTTTTTCAGGACAACCTGTGCTTTCAGAATATATATGTTTTTGTTGTGTTTCATAAGTGTAATATTGGTTTACAATCAAAATAGGCAAGGAAAAAATAAAGCGAAAAATAATTTCCCCACACACATTTATTCAAAACACACAGCAAACTATAATAAACAACTGTTTTGACAATTTATAAAGGTAATTTGAGGTCTTGTGTGAAAGTCTGTACAACAAAAAGGTTCAAACAATAAAGACAAATGCACATTTTGAACAATATATACAAAATGGTCTATGCGTTTTGTTGTCCATTGATATGGTAAATGTGCTTTACGCAGAGAAAGCAACAGAGTTATCCAGTAACATTCACATGCAAATTAGTGGAGCAGTCCTGATAGTTACACACTCTTTGTTTGAGCACGTCAGATTGTCATCAGAGGCTTTCCGTGTGCTCCTGCTTTCACTGATCGCTGTGCGTAAGGGCGCACTGAGTATGTACTAATAGTATGTACTCATTGGAGCACCCAGGGGGCTATTCAAACGGGCCAACTAGTAACATATCACTCTTGAAAATGATCTTTGGCTTTTCACGTGAGGTAAATCTGCCCTATGATTGGATTTTGGAAAACCATGTGACGATGAACCAATTCTGATTGGACACTCACATTGCGCGTGTCATCACACAGCTTCTATGAGGAGTACAAAGATGGCCGACGGCTGGCTCGAAAGTCTGCGGAGTTAACTTTTCAGCAAAAAAAAGTAAGTTTCTATCTCATATCATTAAAAAGTTATTTCTACTTTAGTAAAGCTTGGTCTTAGCCATCGTATATGACGGTGTCGACCCCAGAGGTTTAACATTTTTACACCCACCCTGACATAATAATAAATTACTTCATTGACTGAAAGGAGCAGTCATTGATGAGAATATTTAAGGGTGTTGCCCTTTTTGATTCTTCACAAAACTGATTGACTTTTTTGTTGAAATCCTGTTGTTGTTGTTGTTGTTGTTGGGGCTCGTTGCCGGCGATCACCTTAGTATTTCTTCTGTTTTTCTTGTTGCTTAATGCTCACAAATTATACTGTATTTGTTGTCTTTCTGCCACCTGATTCTGTTTTCTCTCTCTGTTTGAAGTGAGGCTCCATCCAGAGATGGGTGTGGGTGTTTTCTTCTGCAGTCCTCCCATCCTGTGCACCAGCATGGACTCCCAAAATTTCCTGTATATTTGTATTGGCAATTGTGTCGGTACCATGGCTCAAGCAGAGGGTCACCCCTTTGAGTCTGGTCTGCTTGAGGTTTCTTCCTCAAATCATCAGAGGGAGTTTTTCCTTGTGTTGCAGGCATCCATTTCAAAATGACCAAATATTTCCACAAAAACAACAAAGTTTGATCATTAAATATCTTGTCTTTGTGGTGTATTCAATTGAATATAGGTTAAAGAGGATTTGCAAATTGTATTCTTTTTTTATTTACATTTTACACAATGTCCCAACTTCATTGAAATTGGGGTTGTATTTCTGGAATATAGCAAACTATTCCTTTGTTGATGATGTCAAGATTTACTGTTGTCACTGTGAGTGATTGACAGAGATGGAGAGTGACAGGCTAAGATAGGAAGGAAAATGTGACTAGACAAATAAAAATGCTAATAGAATAAATAAAAGTAAAACTGATGAAAGATTCACTGTCTTTATATAAACTTATGAGTATGTGAAGTTATTGTGTTTATCTAAACCAATTCAAATGGCAGTGAATTATTGACAAAATCATGTGTTATTCATAGAAATGCAATCTTTTCTCCATGTTGTCTGATGTACAAGTAACTACTGCAAAGATAAAATTGCTAGTTTGCAAAGGTCTTGGAAAAAAAACAACCCCCCCCCCCCCCCCCCCCCCCCCAAAAAAATAAAATTTTTTAAATATGGCAGTAAAATTACAAATAAACTCACTTTTCAGTGATTGATGTGACTGTTGAGCCCTTGGAGGCCACCATACATAATTAGTGTCAGTGAACAATGACAGCAAAACTGATCTGAGGCCAAGGAAGTGTGCAGCCTGGAGCAGACGGTGATGAGATTGTCATCACCGAAAAAAAAAACAAGACGACAGGATGTTCCTACAAATGGGAAAAACCTGCATGCGTCAATTTTGTCCTCATTATCTGCACAAACTTATACTCCTCTCTTGTATATCTGATCTGTTCTGGGAACACCTTGGATCTACAGCAGCTCCAGGATATGATGAACATCAGAATGTTCTGGGTCTTCCATTGGGTCTCCAACCATTTACACTTCCACATGCTGAGAAGAAAACTCCAAAGGGTCATGTCTGTGCTGACAGTTTGAATAATGTCCTAATGTTAGACAAAAATATATGTGACTTGTGTGTCTCAGCACGGAAGGACAGGACAGTCTGAGCATTCAACTACTTACCTCCTTTCATGTTGTATGCTTAGTAATATGGGTGGGACGATCAAGCAGAAACCTCAACAATTTAATATAGCCACATCAAAATATCTCAACAGCCAAACGTGCACCTGAGTTCCTCAACCATATGGATCTCTGTGATCTGGATTATACCAAAGGAACATCTGATGGTAATATTCTTATGTTTATACTCTGTAAACAAACATGACAGGACAGCTACATCACGACCCCTCTGCCCAAGCGTCTGCCATAGTGTTCCAGTGCCATGAAGCTGGTTCAAGGGTCAGTGTATATATTTTAATGTAGATTATTTCCACACATGCCAAATTTTGTACATATTAGTGCTAAAACCTTGTGAATCCCTTTTATTTTGTATACCAAGGAATGCATTTATAGTGGTGCTGAAAATTATCCTTTTTATTGACTTAAATCTAAAAATTTTTGAAATAGAACCAGATAATATGGAACAAATATCAAATAAATAGATGTTTTAGAGTATGCTGGGGAACCAAAGTAGTAGGCTGTTGGGTCTACTGCAGCGGTGTTGATGTTGCGGCAGGGGTAGAGGACCACACGTTGAATGGAGAATGGCTGTCCTCTGGGTGGTTTTATTGGTGTACACCAGTGATCCTTGCAGCCACACTGGTTTGTGACATTTCTACATTTATTGTTTGGTATAATGATTAAACTAGAATGGGCACTAATACCCCATGCCCTATGTGTTTTTATGGTGTTTGGCAACCATCTTAATAGTGCATTACTGCAACATTCTGCTTGGGAGTGTGGCTCAGACAGTAACGTATTCAGACCAATATACAGAAGCAGGTTGTAATGTGTAGACAAGGCCATCTTGTGGCTCTACATTAGTACTTTCAAAATATGATGCAGGACCAGCCAAACCCATTTAAAAAAAAGTGATTCAGGTCCAGAGAATGAAGTTCTGGGTGACTTTAACATTTGATCTGTTCTGTTGGAAATGTAACTACTTCTTCCTTGAATGGTTTGAACTAGCTTAGGGCTAGTGGCTGGTGATTTCTTTTGCTTTCCTGTTGCTTAATGCTGATGAATTATACCCTTTAAGTGCAGTTTTTTTTTTTTTTTTTTTCTGTGTGACATGGCTGGATTAAATGATTTTTGTCACAAATGCGGAACGGACTCTGGTGCAGGAATGGATCCAAAAAGTGGCTTGATTGTGCACTCCCCCCTGCCGATGGTGAACTGGACACCTCCATGGACTCTTATCAATTGTTGTGTTATGTACTGTAAACCTTTTTTTTGGTAAACTGGCCTAAACAGAGGGTTACCCCTTTGAGTCTGGTCTGCTTGAGGTTTCTTCCTTAATATCATTAGAGGGAGTTTTTCGCCTGTGTTTTTGCTCTAGGGTTTGGCAAGGTTAGACCTTACTTGTGTCAAGCCCCTTGAGGCAATTTTGTTGAGGTTTGGCACTATATAATAAATAAATTAAATTTAACACAAAACAATCCTACTGTGTTTAACTGTGTCAAACTGTTTGAGTGTAAGTGTTCAAACCTTTCAATATCCCCCAAGTACAAAGGTCATGTGACAAATAGAAAAAAGTCATGTGACTTAGTATTAGTGCTTAATAGTTACCATCGCTGAATGTTTAACCAGTTGTGAAATAGCAATTCTATCTTGACTTTGACCTTACTAGGACAGAGATCATTTCATCAGTAAGAATATTTTTGATGCCTTCATCAATTCCTGAGCAGTTTCCTGTGAGGGTAAAAAAAAAAAAGAGAGCCTACAGAGTTTCAGTGTCAATGCAGCTGTTTTCCTGGTTGCTAGATGCAGAGTTTGACATTGTGACGTTACTGTACATCTGACATCATGGTGCATGAGCTTGAAATGGGGAACTGTCAGAAAAAAACATGCTGACATTGATGAGAGGAATCGATAGTATCAAGATGGAATGAAAAATTTAGAACCCATTCCCACTTGGCACTGGTTCTTGATTCCCAACCGTAGTACTGAAAGATGAATGGAGAACTAAATGCACTACAGGTGTTACCATAATGATTCTGGTAAATTTTAAATGCAGCATGTGGAAACGGTTAAACAGCATTTTGTGTTTTTACCCGGGGCCATCAGATATGGCCATCGGGTATTGCGAAGACTTTGCGTGCATCTGTCCGTCTGTCTGTGCTCAGCATAACTCCAGTCCTATTACTGTCTTCAAATTCACAGGGAACTTTCTTGGGACACAGAACTCAGGCAAGTTCAGACATTCCTAACCTTGACCTATTTTAAGAGGTTAAAATGTCACATTCATTTTTTGTTTTTTTTTTTGTTTTAGGGCAGGGGTGACAGCCAATCAGAGTAGAGCAGCATTGTGACATCAGTGGCTGGTCTAGCTCGCTGCAAACTGTTTCATTTGCCTGTATGTATATATAACCTCTTTGTCATATATTATGTAAAAGCTAATGAGAAAAAAAATCTAAAACTTAAAATGCTGTTTTTGGAACCTGATATTTCAAGACATTTCAAAGATGTCAGCATGCACGCTAACGTCCACCCTTGTCAAATGCTCATATATATGCACGCCCTCCTGCCAATGTCATTAAAACGTATAGATAGAGGCTTTATTGAACATGTACAAATTGTATGTAAGACAATAGGATCTTAATAATTAATGTAAATAACTAAATGTATAATTTTATTTATATACTTTACACCGATTATATTTTGAAAAGGTTGTGACAATTTCATAATGGGTGGAATTTGTAGTATAATGTTTGATACACTTTGATGCATCAGTATTTAATGATATCTTCCACCACACATTTTTCCTTTTTTAAAAGAGTCCAATAATGTTGTTTACAAGCTTATTTTCTCTGTTAAACTAACATGCACTTCAGTGGCCATAGCAACAAAAATGCAATACTGAGATGCTTCTGCAGTGATGATGAAAAAACACCTGCAACAAGATGTGCCGGTACAAGAAAAACATGTAATAAACTCAATATCTATAAGGAGGAATGTGTTCATAGTGTTAAAGTGTCTACATTAACTTGGCTACGTGTGTGCACCTTAACAAAAAGATTCACCAAGAGATGACATATCCCTCAGGTCTCCACAAATCAGGAATAAAAAGTGTCAGGGGATCACCCTTACACAACTCAGATTTTTATTGTCTAACATTATGGACATCATTCAAACTGTCAGCGATAATGATTCAGCACAGACATGACCCTTTGGAGTTTTATTCTCAGCACGTGGAAGTGTAAATGGTTGGAGACCCAGTGGAAGACCCAGAACATTCTGATGTTCATCATATCCTGGAGCTGCTGTAGATCCAAGGTGTTCCCAGAACAGATCAGATATACAAGAGAGGAGTAGAAGTTTGTGCAGATAATGAGGATAAAATTGACGCATGCAGGTTTTTCCCATTTGTACGAACATCCTGTCTTGTTGTTTTATTTTTTTTTTTCGGTGATGACAATCTCATCACCATCTGCTCCAGGCTGCACACTTCCTTGGCCTCAGATCAGTTTTGCTGTCATTGTTCACTGACACTAATTATGTATGGTGGCCTCCAAGGGCTCAACAGTCACATCAATCATTGAAAAGTGAGGTTTATAGTTTAGATATTTTTGCAGGCATATTTCTTTTTTTTTCACCAGGACCTTTGCAAACTAAGCAATTTTATCTTTGTCAGTAGTTACTTGTACATCAGACCAACCTGGGAGAAAAGATTGCATTTCTATGAATAACAGGCATGATTTTGGTCAGTAATTCACTGCCATTTGAATTGTTAGATAAACACAATAACTTCACAGTGTGAAATCTCTTAGAAGTTTTATAAAGACAGTGAATTGTCATCAGTGTTACTTTTATTACTCTACTTAGCATTTTTATTGTCTAGGCCCATTTTCCTTCATATCGTAGCCTGTCACTCCTCCATCCTCCTGTCAATCAGTCACAGTTGACACAACAGTAAAGCTTGATTGACATCATCAGCAGGGAATAGTTTGTACATTACAGAAGTAAGAGCATTTAAGACGGCCCAAAGACCTGGAATAAAAACTGAAAATTTAAACAGAAATTACTTCACGAGGAGTTGGACAGATCAAGAACACCCTGCAGGGGTTTCGGCATATATGTGAAAAATATTGAGACCAGCAGGAAAATGTAGAATAAGAGCCCCTTCACACATAGTGGGGATTGGTTGATTGTGCAGAAAGTGCACATGAAGCAGGAATCGTGGTGCAAAACGTGTAATTTCATAGCTACCTCCAATGCACACCAGCGGCTGAAAGACCAGTGTGCCTATGCGAGCCCACTGAACCCTCTAGCGGCAGGTGTCAGTAATATACCATCTGACATGAACAATCTTCATCATTCACATGGCACTTAGAAAAGGTGTGGCCATTCATGCTAATCATCACAGGCAAACAGTCTCCAACAATCAATGTTGAGGTGGCAGTGAAATTTGTCGAAATGCCCCACGACTGTCAAGAGTGTCGGCTCCCCCCCACAAACACGGTGCGTGCCCCCCCCGCAGATGAGGCATCTCTCATCTGATCACAGAGTGACATCTTTGTCTGCGCACTGATAGGACAAGGGGTGTGGCTGTTGGGACATCTCTGGTTCTGGACATCACAGCTGCAGTGCACGTCCCATGTTTTGATGGACAGGAGCATGTGTTTGCCTGTGTGGAAATAGATAAAAACATACATCGCTTTTGCGACGGGAGGAGAAACGGGCCATCCATCTGGAGCTCACTGGTAAAGTTTCTGACTGGCAATCAGAGCTTTTGGAAGGCGCAGGTTCGAGTCCTATGGGTGGCATGTAATTTTTATTTCCAGCAGCTGCGCGATGTGTAACCATTTAACCATTTAACCAATTAAATTAATTACAAGGAAAGACAAAAAGGAAATGGTCTTTAATTAGGTACGGTGTAAAGGAGTGATGAAGTGAATAAGTGAAGTGAAGCAAGTTTGAAAGTAACTGAATACCTGTGAAGATGACATGGATATAGGAAGTGATGAGAGTGACGATGGGGTTAGAGGGAAGGTACCCACTGCTGTGCACCCCTACCAGAACCAGTCAGGTTCTTATGTTGGGTGGCCAGTCCTGAGAATAACCAGCAGCCACTTTCTACATGAAGGCCAGTGGCCTGGCCATCAAACTCCCACTCCCTCGCGGTGAAAGTGGAGCATTCCAAAAAGTCATCAAGAAAACAAATTAGGCAAGCAAGAGAAGATGGGAAGGAAGCGAGACCATTTACAAACCTCACTGATGAAGTGATTTCAGAGGAGATGGCAGATGGAATATTTTGTGTTGGCTGCAAATAAAAACCTGGGATGGGTTTTATCGATCCCCTATGCACTCTGTTTGTAAATGTTTATGGGATAAATATGGGGAGAGAGAGCGATAACTGAGTGGTGAATAAAGAGTGTGACGGAGCCGGAGCATAGCAGGTGGGCTGTATTGATCCTAGTCTGCAAGATCTGGAATGCCATCAAGCAGCCAGCAGATGAGGACTGACTATGCTGCTCTTAAGAAGCCCCTCCCCTTCTGGCAACCATTAATGTCTGTGATGCTATATGTATGCTTTTAAATGTCGAAGCCACATGCTGAAAAATTCAATCTAATATTCCTGTTTATTCCAAACAACTTTACAGTATTTATTTATTGCTGAATCAGACTTTGGTGATGAAGGAAGAATCATAAAATTCCCTTCTGATTTGAGATTGTGCCTCCAATATTACGTTGTGTGGGTGGGACTGGTCACTAAAGACCAAATCATGGAAATTAACAGTCAATATATTAAAAATCATCCTGACTCCCTTTATGTCTGCACCACATCCAAGTATTGTGACAAACCAAATGGTATGCCAAAACCGTAGATCAGGGGTGCCCAAAGATTACATTAGTAACACATGATGCTGTCATGGTTTAAAATCCTGCAGGGCAGCAAGGTGAAGCCAGCACATGTCCAGGCCTGTTTGAAGTTCACCAGTGACCATCTGGATGATCCAGAGGAGGCATGGGAGAAGGTGATGTGGTCAGATGAGACCAGAATAGAGCTTTTTGGAATCCACTTACCATGTTTAGAGGATGAGAACAACCCCAAGAAAACCATCCCAACCGTAAAGCATGGGGGTGGAAACATCATACTCTGGGGGTGCTCTTCTGCAAAGGGGACAGGACGACTGCACCGTATTGAAGGGAGGATGGATGGGGTCATGTATTGAGAGGTTTTGGCAAACAACCTCCTTCCCTCAGTAAGAGCACTGAAGATGGGTCATGGCTGGGTCTTCCAGCATGACAGTGACCCCAAACACACAGCCAGGGCAACTAAGGAGGGGCTCCGTAAGAAGCATTTCAAGTTCCTTGAGTGGCCTGGCCAGTCTCCAGACGTGAACTCAATAGAAAATCTTTGGAGGGAGCTGAAACTCCAAACCTGAAAGATCTAGAGAAGATCTGTATGGAGGAGTGGACCAAAATCCCTGCTGTAGTGTGTGCAAACCTGGTAAAAAACTACAGGAAACGTTTGACCTCTGTAATTGCAAACAAAGGCTACTGTACCAAATATTAACATTGATTTTCACAGGTGTTCAAATACTTATTTGCAGCAGTAACATACAAATAAATTATTAAAAATCATACATTGTGATTTCTGGATTTTTTTGTTTTTTAGATTATGTCTCTCACAATGGACATGCACCTAAGATGAAAATTTCAGACCCCTCCATGATTTCTCAGTGGGAGAACTTGCAAAATCTCAGGGTGTTCAAATACTTATTTTCCTCACTGTACTGTACAATCCTTCCATGATGTCATCCATAGGTTTTTCTGAAGAGTAGTTTTGAGGTTCAAATTGGGCAGCTCCAACTATTGTCATCTCGACTCCGCCTAACTCCCGGCTAACCCATAAATGGTAAAGAGCTGGAACATGGGCCAGACCAGCATGACCTGGATGAATCCCGGACACACCCACATATTATAGTTACCAAGCAGCATAAGGCTGAGAGGTTAACTTTGAGTCACATATTTGTTTAATGCAGAGTTTTGGGGCTTGGGTGTGGGTATTAAAACTGTGGTTCTCAGCAGGAAACTGATGGATTGCCTACTCCGGGTAAGGAATAGGGCCTTGCCCCAAGTGAAGGAGTTCAAGTACCTCGGGGTCTTGTTCACGAGTAAGGGGACGATGGAGCGTGAGATTGCCCAGAGAATCGGCACAGCAGGGGCAGTATTGCATTCGCGCTGCTGTACTGTTGTGACGAAAAAGGAGCTGACCAAAAAGGCGAAGCTCTCAATCTACTGGTCAATCTTCGTTCCTACTCTCACCTATGGTCATGAGTGTTGGGTCATGACCGAAAGAACTAGATCGTGGGTACAAGCAGCCGAAATGGAATTCCTCAGGAGGGTGGCTGGTGTCTCCCTTAGAGATAGGGTGAGAAGTTTTAATTTACTCCCACGTGGGGACAGCATGCCGACATCCGCACTTCATGATGTAGTTATGCGATGTCATATTCTACCAGCCACTACAGGTGTTCTCGAGCTGTGACTCGTGGGTGCACAGATATGAACAGCTGCTGCTGTTTGGGGCCATGCCCTCCTGTTCATTCAGTGCACAGAACAAAGTGTCACTCTCTGTTTCTGTGTTCTGTGATCATTCGTTTCAGTTATTTGTTATATAATTTTGTATGTAGTTATTGTAGTAATTTATATATCTGTCCTGGCTCTGGTCTCTGTGTTAATGTAACATGTTGCGTGCACTGAGCCGTCATTACCAGTTATCAGTGTGTGGCTGGCCGGCGATCAGTTGAGAGGGGCCTTGCTGTGCTGTGTGTGCTCAAACGTGGCTGGCCGGTCCCCATGTGATTATGTCTGTACATACATATCAGCATTTCATGCAAGTGTGCTCCCCTCTCCCCATGCCACATGTGTTGGGCACTCTTAGGGCATTCCCTGTCTTTTGGCAGTGTGAAGGGGCCCTTACATGTGCTGTGAGATGCATTCTGTGCATTCTGGGATGCGCAGGGGGCCGCCAGGGGGATTATGGGAAATGTTAAAGTGCTGAATTCATTAAACGTATTCAGTGTAATTTAATTTCAAGCATGCATTTAACCAACTTTCTTGAAAATGGGGGTTGGGCTGATGCTTGACCCAGGACCCTCCATCGGGCAAATGTGGTAATTATTCATAACTTTATGACTATAAATAGCTTAAACTGAGTTATGTAAAAAATTAGCATGCACAGTTGTCATGAATGGGGAAAGTATGTCATTGAGATTTAAAAAAAGGCTGTAAACATATGTATTTCTGCAGTAATGTTCAGTGGGGATTTACTCGATTTTGAAGGCGACCTCAAGTGGCCATTCAAGGAACTGCACGTTTTAGCCTTTCCACCGTGGCTTCATTTTTCAGCACAGGAGGATGCTGCTTGTCCAGAACACACAGACAAGATGTGCCTGCTGCATTCTGAAAATACACCATATTTAGTTTAGTATAGTTCCACATTATGTTGAAAATCCTTTAGTGTGTTGGAAAGTGGAATAGGTTTTGTGAAGGACTGCAGCGCTTTCTCAAAACACACTCATTAAATTAGTTTGCTGGGAGCATCCACAAACCCTTTTTTTTTGGTTTTGTTTTGGGGTTTTTTGAAGATGCACACATGTCAAACAATTGAAGTGAAATAAGCTTAAAACACACAGCTAAAGACTCTATAAGTCTGCATCCCCAGTAGACCTATTGGCAAGCGGAACATGAGGCATCCTGCCTACTATCATTCTTTCCAATTAGAGGCTCGGGACTTCATTACTGCCGGCCTGCAGGCAGCAGGCTTCAAACACTTACACAGGGACAGACATAATGGTGTTAGCTGTGTCTCAACCATCTGAGTGACGGACTTTAGGCTTCTCGGTCCCATATGGCAGCATGCAGCACAGGGCTTTGGCAAAGCCTATAGAGACGTGTTGTGTAAAATGCATAGAGTGAATGTACAGAGAGGTGGAAAGAGGAGTCTGCCCCCTCCAGTTTAACACAAGTCCAAAATAAAAGTTGCAGCACTGAGTGATAATCGTTTGAAGTAATAACTGTTTCTGCTGATTTACTGTATCTATCTTGATACAGGTATGGCTCAAAAGGACGTGGATGAATTGACTATGAAAAAGATTTTGTAGTCATGCTGCACAAACTACCCTCCCCCCAAACACAATCACAATTTTTAAAACGAAATAATATGTATATGTCACGAACATGACAAGCAAGGCTCTCCAGCATCTCACCATGTCATTTAGGTCCTTAAGAGTCCATTTTCCATTTTCAGAGAAAATGCTTTGGTGGAGCATGAGCACCCCAACTTTTAAATATATATTTTTTGCCTTTCAGCTTCTGACCCCGCACCTTTTAAAGCATTTTTCTTCTTTTTTTTTTTTTTTTTGTCTACAATATGGCCAATTTATCATATTGCAATATTGTCATATCAATATGATATACAATATGACTATGATTTCACACAAAGTGCAGCAACAGTGAAAATTAAACATTCTTAAACAAAACGGTAATAATATCACACTCATTTTGCACTCATCATAAGCTTAGCATATAGTGCCCTCCAAAAGTATTGGAACACTTAGTATTTCACACATATTATGTTAGAAAGATTAAAAAGAAAATAAGATTATAAAATCAAACCTTCATTGTGCCTCTTATATAATCACTATGATGACTGCTCCAAGATGGCAGCTGCATTTCTTGCGCCACAGCAACCAATGCGGCATCTACTCCTCTTTATAATGTTTATGTTTGTCTACTGTCAGTTTGTGGGTTTTTACGGGTTTTTTTTTATGACAATGTTGTCCAGTTTGTGGCTTTTTCTCCACTGGGGAGATGTTTTTGTGCCTTCTTCTACCATAAGAGCGAGCTGTTGGTCTCAGTTTAGGAGCTGCATCCTTCCAAGGCTCCATTTATTGCCTGCTTGCATAGTCGTGCAAGTAGGCCGAATGCTCTTCGGAATGTCGCCAATGAACGCAGCCTTATCTGGTGAAGGATACACCTGCTGTATCCTTCACAGCCCAAAGAGTCCCAAGAGTCATTGTCCAATTTTTTTAAACTTATTTTTTAAGACAAAATGGTTGATAAATAAAATCCCTCACTCATCTTCAACTGCTTACTCCAATTAAGGGTCAAGGGAGGGGGGCTGGATCCTATCTCTGCAGTCATGGGACATGTATGGTACAAGCTGGACAGTCTGTTGCAGGGACACATATAGATAAACACATTCATACCCACATGCACACCTACGGACAAGTTAAAATTTCCAATCCACCAATAACCTGCATGTCTTTGGATGTGGGAAGAAGCCGGAGCACCCGGAGGGAACCCACGCAAACATGGGGAGAACATGCAAACTCCACACAGAAAGTCCACAGGTGGGAATCAATCCTATGACCTTCTTGCTGTGAGGTAACAGTGCTAACCACTAAGCTACGGTGCTGCCCGTTTATGAATTAAAATAATAAAAAAAAAAAACTGGACAACTATAAATAAGCAACTTGTTCAGGTAAAGTGTATATAAGCAAAGAAAAATTACTACTGAACTATGGGTTACGCCCGGGGCTTGTCACATGCAGCTGTCAAGGTTGCTAAGTGACAGTGGGTAGAGGTTGGAAAAGCCAATTACAACATTGCCAAATGTTCCGTGAGCAAGGTCATATCATTTCAGAATGGCTTGTTCCGACTCTATAGTCTCGGCAGGCCAGCTCTTCATAGGATGCAGCCCCTGAAATACGGATCAGCCTTTATTCAAGATCATGTCCAAAAATGACAGCCAAACATGGTGTTCTGTTATTAATTCTATTGTTTGTTGCTTTCATGCGTGTTATGGGAATATGTTTTTATTAAAAAAATGTCCATTTGGCAGTTCATTTTGGATGCCATTTTTAATGTGAAACTTGTGAATTAATTTATTTTGGCACAAATCCCTTTGTGATTTCAAACTTTCTGGACATGGAAATTTTAAAAAATGAAGTGATTTGATCCTCTGTCAGCGAGGTCTTCAACTCCCACCTCCGGGAGAGCTTCTCCCAGATCCCGGGGGAGGTTGGAGACATGGAGTCCGAGTGGACCATGTTCTCCACCTCCATTGTCGATGCGGCTGCTCGTAGCTGTGGTCACAAGGTCTCTGGTGCCTGTCGCGGCGGCAATCCCCGAACCCGGTGGTGGACACCGGAAGTAAGGGATGCCATCAAGCTGAAGAAGGAGTCCTACTTATCTTTGTTGGTAGGTGGGACCCCAGAGGCAGCTGACAGGTACCGGCAGGCCAAGCGTGCCGCAGCCCGTGCGGTCGCAGAGGCAAAAACTCGGGTCTGGGAGGAGTTCGGGGAGGCTATGGAGAAGGACTATCGGTCGGCCTCGAAGAGATTCTGGCAAACCGTCCGATGACTCAGGAGGCAGAAGCAGCTCTCCACCAGCACTGTTTACGGTGCGGGTGCGGAGCTGTTGAGCCTGACTGGAAAATGTTGTTGGGCGGTGGAAGGAGTACTTCGAGGATCTCCTCAATCCCATCGTCACGTCTTCCGAAGAGGAAGCAGAGACTGGGGACTCGGAGGCGGACTCATCCATTACCCAGGCCAAAGTCACCGAGGTGGTTAGAAAGCTCCTTGGTGGCAAGGCTCCTGGGGTGGATGAAATCCGTCCTGAGTACTTTAAGTCTCTGGATGGTGTGGGGCTGTCTTGGCTGACATGCCTCTGCAACATCGCGTGGCGATCTGGGACTGTGCCTCTGGATTGGCAGACCGGGGTGGTGGTCCCTCTGTTTAAGAAGGGGGACCGGAGGGTGTATTCCAACTATAGGTGGATCACACTCCTCAGCCTCCCCGGTAAGGTCTATTCCAGAGTATTGGAGAGGAGAATTCGACCGATGGTTGAACCTCGGATTCAGGAGGAGCAGTGTGGTTTTCGTCCTGGTCGCGGCACACTGGACCAGCTCTACACGCTCCATCGGGTGCTTGAGGGTTCATGGGAGTTTGCCCAACCAGTCCACATGTGTTTTGTGGATCTGGAGAAGGCATTCGGCCGTGTCCCTCGGTGGACCCTGTGGGGAGTGCTCCGGGAGTACGGGGTCCAGGGTCCTTTGCTAAGGGCTATCCGGTCCCTGTACGACCGCAGCAGGACCTTGGTTCGCATTGCCGGTAGTAAGTCAAACCTGTTTCCAGTGCACGTTGGCCTCCGCCAGGGCTGCCCTTTGTCACCAGTTCTGTTCATTATTTTTATGGACAGAATTTCTAGGCGCAGCCAGGGTGTAGAGGGGGTCTGGTTTGGGAACCACAGAATCTCGTCTCTGTTGTTTGCGGACAATGTGGTTCTGTTGGCTTTGTCAAATCAGGACCTTCAGCATGCACTGGGGCAGTTTGCAGCCGAGTGTGAAGCGTCCGGGATGAAAATCAGCACCTCCAAATCCAAGGCCATGGTTCTCGACCGGAAAAAGGCGCTTTGCCCTCTTCAGGTCGGTGGAGTGTCCTTGCCTCAAGTGGAGGAGTTTAAGTATCTCGGGGTCTTGTTCACGAGTGAGGGACGGATGGAGTGTGAGATCGATAGACGGATCGGTGCAGCATCTGCAGTGATGCGGTCGCTGTATCGGACCGTCGTGGTGAAGAGAGAGCTGAGTAGGGGGGCAAAGCTCTCGATTTACCGATCGATCTACGTTCCGATCCTCACCTATGGTCATGAGATTTGGCTCATGACCGAAAGAACGAGATCGCGAGTACAAGCGGCCGAGATTAGTTTCCTCTGCAGGGTGGCTGGGCGCTCCCTTAGAGATAGGGTGAGGAGCTCGGTCACTCGGGAGGAGCTCGGAGTCGAGCCGCTGCTCCTCCACGTCGAAAGGAGTCAGTTGAGGTGGCTCGGGCATCTTTTCCGGATGCCCCTGGACGCCTCACTGGAGAGGTGTTCTGGGCATGTCCCACTGGGAGGAGGCCCCAGGGAAGACCCAGGACACGCTGGAGGGACTACATCTCTCGGCTGGCTTGGGAATGGCTTGGGGTTCCCCCGGAGGAGCTGGAGGAGGTGTGTGTGGATTGGGAGGTCTGGGCGGCTTTGCTGGAGCTGCTGGATGGATAGATGGATGGGAAGTGATTTGTATCGGATTGTATTTTTGTGAAGGCAATAATAAATTTATTTATAAAAGTACTTTAAATGAAAAAATTAAAGTGCTGAACAAACTCCAAAACAACAGAGTAAAAAAACTGTTTAGTACAAACTAGATTAAAAAGAGAGAGATAAAAACCATAAAACTGGTGAAAAGCAATAGAAAATAGGTTTTTAAGATTATTCTTAAGAGTTAATGGAATTTTGCCTTTCGAATCCCAACAAGCAAGCTGTTCCACAATATAATCACATGGCATGAAAAGGCTCTAAAACCTGCCAACTTCTTTTTAAACCTTGGGACACAGAGCAAGTCTGCATCCACTGACCGGAGGGTACTAGAAAGCACATAAGGTTTAACAAGTTCAGCAAGCTACTGTAACTAGGTGCATGTCTGTTTAGACCTTCATGAATCTGCTCTTAGAGTCACAGGGAGCTAATGATGGGAAGCCAGGATGGATGTCATGAGATTGAACCTCCTGGTTTTCATCAAAACTCTGGCAGCAGTGTTTTGTACCATTTGTCGACATGCAAAAAATACAATTTTTTGTCAGCTATTTTGGCACCCATCTAAAATTTCTGGCTTGAGGCTACTTTTTGTTTTTGGGAAAACAAAATTGATTGTGATTTCTGGTCATAAGGAGCCTGAAACAGTTGGTTTGGTTTAGTCCTGGTTGGTGCATTGGAGGTGGTCCTAGTGTCCCAACCACTGAGGATAGATCATGCTTTGGTCAGGAAAGGTTTGATGAGATTTAGCTCATAATCTGTTTATCAATGCCTTCCCTTTCCACTTCTTTGCTAGTTTTTATAATCTGGTGAGATGAGCATTCAGTGATATACTATAACCTCTTGATTTTCAATGACCTATAAAATGTAAAGCGCTGTACTGGACAAAAGGCATCAAGGGGTGTTGACAGTCCCATAGACATCTGGGGTCAGGGAGACGGCACAGCATCACATTTGTACCTCTGGCAAACACGGCTAATGGTCACCACATGAGCCTGCAGCCCACAGAGAGTTGTCCGCCATCAAATGGCAAATCCATCCACCTACCCCAAAGTAACTCATCTCTACTGGTCACACATCCCCAACATATGTCACATTCTCCTCTACACGCTCCCTCTGAAGAATTTAGTAATTTATCGAAATCTGAGATAGCTCTGCAATCTTCCAAATCTTGTTTTCCAAACCGCTTTAACAAAACGTACTTGAACAATTACATTACATTTGTATGTATTTATTTATGTTGCACATCACAATGGGCCGCCGCTGTGGAGTTGCTGACACCATGCAGCGATCACTGTCGGTGTCTTTTTGTCAGGGGAAAAAAAGGAAGCAGAAGTTGGGGGGGGGGGGGGGTATGATTTATATTCACCCACACTGGGGAGAAATTGTCTACGGGTTTGTCTTTGCTCTCTTGGAGAGCTGTAATCCACGAAATTCTCCATGTGATGAGCAGAACCAGTGTTCAGCGTGTGTCTCCATGCTGCCTTTGCCATGTTTCTCTCATCTTTTACTTGTCCCTATCATATATTCTTCATTTTTTGCTTCCTGCTCAGTTTCCTTCTATTTTTTCCTGTCCTCCTTTTTTCTCTGTCTCTCTAATCCCATGCACATTATTTGACAGCCTAAACATACTGCTGAGGAGCAGAATTGCCCTTCTTAATAAAAGCCGCTCATTCCTTTTAAGACGTTGAAAGAAGAAAGGGCATTGCGTCTCAACAGGAAGCGCTGGCTATTTATTAGAGCGGGCTGCTGGTTACACCTCCAGTCCAAAATACTAAAACCCAGCAAGATTATACACACTGCAGCTGAGAAAATGAATGTGAGCAAAGGCTAATATAAGGGTACAAAAGGAAGGAAGGGGGGGGGGGGGAGGATATGTGAATATTAGAAATAAAATGTATGCAGATATTTTAAATATCCCTTGCAACTCTGGATTTAAAGTCAGTCCATTTGAAGTGCCGGTCCCAATCCCAGATAAATGAGTAGGGTCGTGACAGGAAATGCATCCATCGTAAATTTTGTCAACCAAACATACGGCTGACATCAATTTTCAACATAGGAGAAAATTGGTGGGTGGCCAGAGTGGTCCCGCATACACCCCCCACAACCCTATAAATTTGGTATCACGAGAAAGCTTAGGATGTCTAGATTTCAAAATAACTGGTAACAGTAAAAATACTGGGCCCCACTATGACATATGACAACACTGGGTTACTACACTGTCATTAACCACCCTATTACAGAATACAAAACAATCAACAAATGCCTGCGAGTAGCAGAAGAGGCCACACATGAAGTAGGTCGACAGTATGTCATTACATCTGTCGACATGGGGGTTTCTATGAAGTAGGGGTGCACAATATGCACGATATAACCATTTTACGGTATAAATTTGCCCGACAGCAGAGAGTCAGACTCCACCGACCAATCGCAGTAATGCTTGTTGATTACGTCATCGTATCTTCCTCAGTGCCTCTCAACGACTGGAAAAGGCTGCAGTCAGTGCGTTGGTCACAGGCTCCATCTCCACCTCGATAGATTAAAACTTCTCCTTGTAAGAGTGTAAAATTATAAGCTATTTTATCCCTCTGGAGTCACATGACTGAATTCGGGCATGCAAAAGTCAAATGACCGAATTAAGCAATTGTCCCATTAAATTCACCAGACTCAGTCTCTGTTTCAATGTGTTTTGAAAAAGTGCACGCTTCAAGCTTCATACAAGTTTTTAAATCATGTTAATAGGCCTACTATACCCTGAATTATGATTAATAATTTACGCAATGATTTTTGTGAATTTTATGGTCATATTTGGGGCATGTATTTGCAGAACGCCGCAGTAAACAGTCTCACATTTCCTCAATCAACTGCGCTGACAGCTCCGTCTTGCCCAGGAGAGCAGAGAAAAAAAAAAACACGCCTTCCACTCTATCACTGGCGGAACCCCACAATATAAGCCAGTCAGGATCATCAACCCACGTGGTGGCCTCTGAGATCTTTCTGGACAAAACACCACAAAAAGCAGACAAACTAACACTCCCTCCTGCTGGACAGGAAGCAGGAAAGTTGAAATTAGATTATTCCAGTGCACAAAAATATATGTCTAACAAGTCAGAGAATTAGGTGCTCAAAATTAATTATCTGCTTTTGCTTTTTGTTGTTGTTTTTTATTTAGTTATTTGTTTTTTTTAATCACTTTATATTTGCAAAGGGAATATATGACCCATTCAGAGACACTTCCTTTATAACTTTTACACTTAAATTTATATTGTGATATATACCGTTACCATGAAGGGATTCATTTTATATTCTGATATGAATTTTAAGTCATATCACCCAGCCCTAGTATGAAGGCATACTCTCTGATCTAAACAAGAAAGATGTGTACATAATTCAAAATGTAATTGAATGCATATAAAGACAGCTTTCGTTTGATGTCTTATACATTCCGGATTTTTTTTTTTTAGATTATGTCTCTCACAGTGGACATGCACCTAAGATGAAAATATCAGACCCCTCCATGATTTCTAAGTGGGAGAACTTGCAAAACCGCAAGGTGTTCAAATACTTATTTTCCTCACTGTATGTCCCATTTGCTTAAGATGATGATTTGGTAACTCTTTATGTTGGGCGGAAAAAATATCAGATGTCATAATTGGGCATGTTCATTTGGCTCGGGTAGGTCAATAAAATTGATCTTATGTCAGACTAAGGCCCAGTATTTTTACTGTTACCAGCTATTTTTGTAATCTGGACAGCCTAAGCTTTCTAATGATACCAAATTTGTAGGGTTGTGGCAGGGGGTGCACATGGGACCCAGGATATATGGGGACAAGGATGTTGTGAATGGAGCTACCAGGCATGAGGAGAACAAGAAGTCCAAAGAGGAGGTTTATGGATGCGGTGAGAGAGGACATGCACGTGGTTGGTGTGACATACGAAGATATAGAGATGTATGATCTGCTGTGTCAACACTTAACAAAAGAAGCTGAAAGAAGATACTTAATACCAACATCCCAAAACGTATTTAGGCACTTGAAAACAATGAACAATTGGATCTTCAATAGATCTTTGTAGACTCAATACCACCCAAGGACTTTTGAAGAAATGTAATATCACAGGCAATACTGCTGCAAATCATCATCATAGAATGCAAGTACATATAAATAACTACACTGTACTGTTTTAAGATTAAAACAAATGCAGTTTGAATTCATATAGAGAGAGAGCTCAACTATAGTTGTGCCATTCATACCCACGCAATTCCTTTGCTGCAATTTGTGGGGAAAAAGGTTGTGTTATATTATACAAATAATGAATGTTTATGTTCCATTCAAGGAGGCTCAGCCTTTCTCAGGAAATATTCTTACCATTGCGCGAATGAAAATGCATTCATTATTATGTCTAAGGAAGTAATAAAATCGTTGGCATTTATTTATTTGTCTGTCTGTCTGTTAGTAGGATTACATCTAAACTCTGGCACGGATTTTGACCAAATTTGCACAACAGACGTAGGCTATGGAAGAATCCATTAAATTTTGGAGGTGATCTGGATTCTGAATCAAGTTTCACTTTATATAGGCTTTGAAGGATTACTTCAAAACTACTCCACGCATTCTCACCAAATTTGCACCACAGATAGATATTAGGGCATGGAAGACTCCACTGAATTTTGGAGGTGATCTGGAACCAGATCCGGATTCTGGATCAAGCTTTCCCTTTATACAGTATAGGAGTTGAAGATTATTTCAAAACTAGTGCAGAGATTTTCACCAAATTTGCACCACAGATAGATATTAGGGCATGGAAGACTCCACTGAATTTTGGAGGTGATCTGGAACCAGATCCGGATTCTGGATCAAGCTTTCCCTTTATACAGTATAGGAGTTGAAGATTATTTCAAAACTAGTGCAGAGATTTTCACCAAATTTGCACCACAGATAGATATTAGGGCATGGAAGACTCCACTGAATTTTGGAGGTGAACCGGATTGGCGGATGTCTGAAATCTCTGATTGCTCTTGTTTGTTTTTATATAACACTTAACATAGGTCCTTGCCATTTGATATTTTATTAATTTATAAATAAGAGAAAAGAGACTTACATTTTGGTGTGCGTCACTGGTCCTTTGAGGTCACGAGGTTTCAAACAGTCCAAGATGAACTTTAAATAGTAATCCAGTCCAAACTATGAAACCTATCAGCTTTTGTAATATCAACATCTCTCACAGTCTTAAAATGACGATGATGTAGTCCATACCTGATGCATTGACTTTTTTTCATGTACAGACTGCCGTGTGCTTTCATCAGTCCAGCGAAAAATGGTGACAGAAATTGTCGAGCTCTTCATCCGACAGCAGCTCCACTTAAGCTAGAGATGTCCCTTTGAATACTGCAAATGCCTCCAGACAGCTTACGGCGTACGGGATTTGTTTTTTTGTGTTTGAAGAATGGGCCCCATCAATAAGCTCCCACCATGTTTGTTTTTAAGATAAGCGCCGTCGCCGCTAGCGTGAGCATGCAGTGGTCGCGGCATGCAGTGGTATAAAATGTATGGAACCAAATTTGCAAGGTAAATGGAACACGATGGCAAATGGGATGAATGATCAATTTCACATGACCTACAAACCACCAATCAAATGACAAGGATCTATTCAGGCGTTGTATAAAAGAGAATTATCACAAGTTGGTTGAAATAGGGCAAGTAATGTGTGTGTGTGTTTTAAGTGAAATTTGTCCTTATAAGTTTGGCATCAGCCAAAAGTCTCTGTGAGCATATTTAACATTCATGTATTCATTGTAAAGGGGGCATTATGTTTCCTCCACATGCCATGAAAATTAGACAGTAGTACAGCATTTGTGTGTGCTGCTCTGTGGCTTTGTGTTACTCTAAAGTGGTTGCAGTAAACCCTGTCATCATTCCCTCTCTGTTCGCTATTTTTCCCCCCCTCAAATAAAATCACCACTCTGGCTCTCCATCTGCAAATGTAAAAAAAGAAAACGAGCGTCATTCTTTGAGGATTTGCAGTGCCATTCTGGCAAAAGTAGAAAAATCACTCAGTGAAGTGGAGGTGAATGAGGCAGACTGACGGGGAAAGTGGGTACACAATGAACGCAAATTAAAACACTCGGACTCAAAATGACTGCAGAAAACGCGGAACATGAAAAATGTGCGGCGTCTAACAGATGGAGATCAAACTGTCTCTGACAGGATGAGAGAGGATTCTGGTGCACATCCAGCGCACGGTCATAATTCACACATAAGAGAGTCCAGTGCTGCTGATTTGTGCAATTAGGATGCATATTCACTGTCTGAGGTTTTTCTATGAATTAAACATGACCGCTTTTACAGATGCCTGTGTTGCTAAATGGAAGCTTGTGAGTGATTATGGTTAATTACATCCAGCCTGTGAGGAACTGCTGCATCCATAAAATGCGCGCTTAGTTTGTGAACAAGGGTTCATGTCAGTCATCCATGAGCGCACATGAATAACACAGGCTCTGCCCCTCGGTTTAATGTGAAACTCTAATTTGCATACCAGTCAGGCAGGAAACATTATTGTTTTTTTGTTTTTGTTTTTTTTAACAACAATTAAGTAATTTTTTGAAGGGGATGCAAAGATCCAACCACATGCCATCCAGTCACACTTCCATCAGCTGGCAGAGAAAGTCATTTGCTCTCTGACCTTTTTTAAGTCTTTGTAATTATTTCCTTATGATGTCTTATTATGAGGGAAAAATTAGAAAAAGAAAAACATTTTGTGGCAAATTTAGATCAGCACTAAAATATTACCAACTCTTCCCTGAACCAAGGACCATCATTGCTCAAACTTTTGAAAAATCTGTCCATTACTTACTGAAATATAGGGCTGCATTATACACCCCATGCAAAGTAATGCAAACCCCAGCACACGTCATTGCTAATTCCAGTTGTCATTTTAAAAACCACTGTCTGTGTTGTCTCGATGATGATGATGATACATGTGCTCTTGTGGGTGTGTTTGTTGATTTAACTGAGGTGTGGGCAAATGCAAAGTTGGCAGTTTGACATGGTTTATAATAAGAAAGTATGTGCAACTTAGTCCACAAGACACCAGGGCCCAATTTAAAGTGACCTAAACTTTTAGTCTACGAAACATACTTATTCTACTACGGTTAGTCGCCCAACATTAGCCATCTAATCAGCGTTTCACATTGACAGCTAAACTTGTAGATTAGCCATCTTGCATTGGTCAACGATGTCAGCTGAGCATAGCTGCCTCACGAGTGCCGTTGCTGAGACACAGTTTTGTTTACTTCCGGGTTGGTCCGTCTGCTACAAACATGGCAGAATCCGCCGCAGCAGAGGAGAAGCGCTCCTGACCTCTGCATCTGAAAACGTCTCCAGTGGGTTATTCCGGTCCCGGTACTCTCCCTCCACAAGTCTCTCCTTCCTTCCTTCCTCCTCGATCAGGTGGTGGTACATGATTCAGACAGATTCAGTGTCTAGTGCAGCAGATAAGTGAAACAATCATGCAAATGGTGATAAAAGCATCAAATTCGGCAGAAATACTCCTTAGACACTCCTCTTTTGAAAAAACGATTGGCCACTTGACTTTTCAATCAGTGGTCAGGTAGGGGTCAACTGAAGAATTATACAGAGGTCAAAATTATTGGTTGAGCTAATAGGATTAATAAATGGAATAGTGTTGACAGTGTTGAATGCTTGGTCTCCAAAGTAAAGGTCAAACAAGGTCTATGTCTATTGGATTCTATGACGTGACATATGTTACCCCGTAACGTGATAAGTAAGGATGATACATGGTCCAAACTATTCCTTTTAAAAACCATGTTAACTCAACTAGTAATTTGCATCACTTTTTACCAAATTTGGAGTAACTTTAACTTTTGACCCCTGTACAAAATGAAACTGACCTTTGTCACCATTCTTGCTGTTTTTATCCCGTAACTCCATAGAATTCAGTTATAGATAATCCAAACTATACTTTTTTGGAATCTTTATGATCAGGCAAATAATGTGGAATATTTTTCAATGTGATTGGAGCATCTTTTAATTTTGACCTCTGTGTAATTCTTTAATTGACCCCTACCTGACCACTGATTGAAAATTCAAGTGGACAATCAGTTTTTTCAAAAGAGGATTGTCCGAGGAGTATTTCTGCCGAATTTGATGCTTTTATCAGCATTTGCAGATTCCCCTTTAAATATTCTCTTATCTGCTGCACTAGTCTTGTCAAAGGGTACAGACTGGTAGCTTTGGGGGTCTACATGTTGGTAGTTCTTGCTCCTTATCCCATTGCACTACTACTCTATGATGCAACAGCAATATATATATATGAAAAAGTACTTAACCAAAGATTATAAAATTTTGTTTGAAAAATATTTGAAACTGAATTGAATTTTTTTGTGCTAAAATAGAAATATTGTAAAAAGAAATACAGCAGCAACTGTTAATGTTGTTTTTTAAATCCAGTGTAAAAAAAATCAAGTTTTATGCACAAAAAACACATCAAGAAACAATACATATAGTTATTTTTATCTGTGCTCCCAAAATATCCACTAATCCCTGGAATGATTGCTTTTGAACTTCCTCAACTCAAGTCCCTTCATCCCTGTTTTCAACATATCACTCTATTTTTTTGCTGCCTCACGTACATGTATTCAGATGTGTAGGAACACACAAAAGCGCACTGCACTGACCTCGCACACAGACATTTTTAACAAACTGATTTCTGCTCCCCCTACAGTCCACATGTACAGTTAACGCTGCTGTCTGCTCCGTATTCATGTGGAGTCTGGGATCAGAAAATCACATATTTATGAACGTGCACATTGACACAGGCACTGCACCACATCAGACAAATACAGGTCAGGTTTGGGAGGAGATACTGAGCCAACACATTTTCACATGCACCAAAGAACTGCTTTAGGTCACCACAGATGTAGTCCTGTGGTCCATACCTATCTCCCAATAGTAACCATCAAAGATATCTTCCTGGGTATAAATTACCTCAAAGTACGGTGCATCCAGAAAGTATTCACTGTACTGCACTTTTTCCACATTTTTGTTTGTTACAGCTTTATTCCAAAATGAATTAAACATTTTTTTTCCTCAAAATTCCACTCAAAATACTTCATGACAATGTTGTTGTTGTTGTTCTTGTTGGTTGGTTGTTTGTTTGTTTGTTTAGATTTTTGCAAAATTATAAAAAAAAATAAACCCTTGCAAAATCACATGTCCATAAGTATAGCCACTGCCATGAAGCTCACAGTAGAGCTCAGGTGCATCCTGTTTCCACTGATCATCCTTCAGATGTTTCTACAGCTTAATTGGAGTCCACCTGGGGTAAATTCAGTTGATTAAACATGATTTGAAAAGGCACACACCTGTCTACATATAAGGTCCTACAGTTGACAGTGCATGTCAGATCACACACCAAGCATGAAGTCAAAGGAATTGTCTGAAGACCTCTGAGACAGGATTATCTCGATGCACAAATCTGGGGAAGGGTACAGAAACATTTTTACTGCTTTGAAGGTGCCCATGAGCACAGTAGCCTCCATCATCTGTAAATGGAAGATGTTCAGATCCACCAGGGCTCATCTCTGCAGTAATCCACCATCATTCCTGTATGGTGGAGTGGCCAGACAGAAGCCACTATTGGTAAAAGGCACATGGCAGCCAACCTGAAGCTTGCCAAAAGGTACCTGAAGGACTCTCAGATGATGAGAAACAAAATTCTCTGGTCTTATGACACAAAGATTGAACTTCTTGGTTTCATGGTGGTGGCAGCATCATGCTGTGTGGATGTTTTTCAGTGGCAGGAACTGGGAGACTAGTCAGGATTGAGGGAACAATGAATGCAGCAATGTACAGAGACATCCTGGATGTAAACCTGCTCCAGAGCGATCTTGACCTCAGTCATCTTTCAGCAAGGTAATGGACCTAAAGCACACAGACAAGATAACAAAGGAGTGACTTCAGGACAACTCTGTGAATGTCCTTGCAAGTCCCAGCCAGAGCACAGACTTGAATCCGATTGATCATGGGAAAGATCTGAAAATTGCTGTGCAGCGATGCTACCCATCCAACCTGATGGAGTTTGAGAGGTGCCACAAAGGGGAATGGGCAAAACTGCCCAAAGATAGGTGTGCCAAACTTGGGGCATCATATTCAAGAAGACTGTAATTGCTGCTAAAAGTGCATCAACAAAGCATCCAGCAATCGTTGTGAATATTTATGTCTATGTGATTTCTTAGTTTTTTATTTAAAAAAAAATTACAAAAATAAAAAAAACTTTTTATGTTGTCATTATGGGGTGTTGTGAGGAGAATTTTGAGGGGAAAAATACATTTATTCCATTTTGGAATAAGGCTGTAACATAAAAAATTAACTCAGTGCTAAAATACCCTCAGCCGTATGAGTATTGTATTCCTTATAATTGTGTGTGTGTGTGTGTGTGTGTGTGTGTGTTATCTTTGACCACATGTAATACGCGTGCACGCTAACATCCGCAAGATGTCTTGTAAATCACTCCAGAGGTGTTATCAAGTTGCAAAATAGCATTTTGAGTTTTAGCAGCGTGGGAGTGGATTCCACCATATTGAATTTGCAGCCAGAGAGAGACCAGCCAGTGATGTCATGGTGCCTCTCTACTCTGATTGGCTCGCTGTTTCGTTCTGTTCCCTTGCTTTTAGGGGCAGGGGTGACAGCCAATCAGAGTAGAGTGGCAATGTGATGTCACTGGCTGGTCTTTCTCTAGCACTCCAAAAATGCTTACTTTATGTGTAGATATATAATATGTTTCTCATATATATTATGAAAAAAAGCTAGCGAGAATTAAAAACTGAAAATTCTGTTTTGGAACCTGATAACATATCTGAAGTGATTTACAAGTCATTTCTCGGACGTTAGCATGGTGATGACACTGGCTGGTCTAGCTAGCTGCAAACTCTTTAGTTTGTGTGTAAATATAACTTCTTTCTCATGTCTTATGTAAACGCCAGTGAGAAATAAACACTCCTAAAACTGAAAACGCTGTTTTGTGACCTGATAACACATCTGAAGTGATTTACAAGGCATTTTTCAGACGTTAGTGTGGTGAGGTCACTGGCTGGTCTAGCTAGCTGCAAACTCTTTCATTTGTGTGTAAATATAATATCTTTCTCATATCTTATGTAAATGCTAGTGAGAAATAAACACTCCTAAAACTGAAAACGCTGTTTTTGTGACCTGATAACACCTCTGGAGTGATTTACAAGACATTTCACAGACATCAATGTGTACGCTAACTTCCATTAACATTGAGTTATATGTCAGTATACTGTACATATAAGTCACATGACCTCTCAAAATAGTTAAAAACTGGAGCACTGCACTCATAGAGCACAAATCTCTGCCAACACTAGTTCCCAATTACAAATTTTTACTTGGGAAAACATTTTCAAGGTCAAATTCTTGTTACATGTGGCTTTTCATAAGCAACAATATAATACAAACTATAGATCAAAAGGGCTTTTCAATGTTGACATCAAATATCTGCTAAATCCGCAATATGGATCAGATGAAGATCAAATTTAGTCTGTTCATTGAGAGTGCCATTTTGCACCTCATTGTCAGAAATGAGTGATTAAGGCACTTTTGATTGAGATAAAATGCAAAATGTACACCAAATGGGCTTTTCAATATTAAATTCAAATGTCCACAAAATCCACAATCTGGATCGGATCCAGATCAGACTTTGTCAGACGATAGTGAGTGTCAGTCTGCACCTCACTTTCAAATATGAGAGTGATTGGGGCACGTTTGATTAAGATATAATGTAAACTATACATTTTATCTGGTTTTCAATGTTCATTTTAAATGGTCACAAAATCTGCAATCTGGATGAGATGCAGATCGAACTTTGTCAGTCAATATTGGCTCCTTCACACATCATGCGAAGTGTGGACGAAAATGGCGAAATAGTTCGAAATTAGCACACCACGAAACATCACGCCGTTGAGCAGGCATGCCTGACGCCAGCGTGAAAGTTCATGCATGCGACAGTGTCTGTCGAGCAGGAACAGCAGCTCACATTATGTTCCATGGAACGAGCTGCACCACATCGTGCTGCTGATTTGGAGGAAAATGAAATAAAAACCAGCTCTATAATTAATGAATATCACTGGTTTGATATAAATAATATATAAAGGGGGACACAATACAGAACTCCACGGTTAAATAACCCTGGTTTAAAAATAAACAAACAAAAAACACAACATTCACAGGATTTGAACCCACACATCCTAATTACCATATGGCAACTCTACCACTGTGCCACAATCACGTGTGTGTTCTGTGGCTCTGATGTTAAGGTCCAGAGATGTCAACAACTGCCACGCCCCCGCCCGTTCAGCGCACAGACCAAAGCGTCTCTCTGTGATCAGATGAGATGCGCCTCAAAGGCGGGGGGGGAGCACGAACCACACACACGCGTTGAGGGGGGAGCCGACAACACACTACATCTCAGCAACTCCACAGTCGTGTGGAACTTAGACAGATTTCACTTCCAGTACGACAGTGATTGTCTGCAGTCTGTTATTGTGCCAAGAATGCGACTGGCCGCACATTTTCTAAGTGTCATACGAGCAGTGTTAGGTATTCGTGCGTGTCACCTGGAATTTGGCCGACACCTGCCGCGAGAGGGTGTGATGGGTTTGCAAAGTGCACACTTTGAATTTCAGGTGCTTGTATGCACAAATAGTTGTAGCAACATGTGTACGAGGTGTTGGCGACAGAGACGACATTGCACGGTTTGCACACGATTCCTGCATCATATGCACTAAGTGTGCACTTCATCCAAACTTAGCACTTTATATGAAGGGGCCTTAAAGGATACTTTTTTTTTTTTACAGTTAGGCAAGAAGTGATAAAAGTTTCAAGGTCATAGGTCAAAGTCAGGAAAACCCCTGTCTTTAACATGAAACCAATTTTTAAAAAATCCATATCAAGATATGGATCTTCAGTAACAAATGTGGGCTCCAGGCTGGTCACAAACAGACAAACAAACAAACAGGGGTGAAAAAAAAACGTATTGTTGTGAAAGTGTAGGAACACGGACCCACAACAGGGGGGCGCAAATGAACGGACAATGGAGAAAGTCAAATAACAAAGCTTTACTGTTGTGAATACGCACAACAAACACAACAGATTACAATTGTGGTTATAACCAATTCCAATGGTGTCGTGTGGGCAGGCTCGACGATAGGAGACGTCTGTCTGAGTCGAACCGGAACCACCCGATTTCCTCCGCCACCGAACCCCGGGAATACTGGAGCCGCCAAGTCCCGAACTCCCAGGTGGCCACTGCCTCCGCTCGTCGGATCCGGTACTGCTGGCGAGGAACAGAAACAGTCAGATGTGGGTGCGGCTGCACCCAGCAACACGTAGGGTGGAAACACCACCTCCACCTCTAATCAACAACAACACTGTAGTGCAGGAATGCGAGTACTTATCCCAAAATACAGTCTCCTGCTGTTCTTCTCTCTTTCTGTGCAAAGGCAAAAGTATTCAATAGTCAGAAGACAATTCGTTGGGCTGGATACGTTACCTCCTTGGTAGAGCAATATCTCGGCAATGAGGTGGAGATGCCGTCCAGCTGATATACCCCTCTGCTGATGGATGTCAGCTGTCTCGGTTGATAGGTGACAGCTGTCACCTTGGCTGCTCCTGTGAGGCGGCAGCGCCCTCTGGTGCCTGGAGCCCGCACTCCAGGCAGGGCGCCCTCTGGTGGTGGTGGGCCAGCAGTACCTCCTCTTCAGCGGCCCACACAACACGTATATTCTTTAAAATACAGTACATGCAGCAGCCAAGTGGTAGACAGGTCCAGTTGTTTGAGATGGCTCATGCTGGGTTATATCAAATGTCCTGAGAAGCCAAATAGGACCTGATCTTTATTGCAGTCCAATACTATAACCCATGCTGAGGGTTTCAGGATGGTTTTATCCCAAATCTTCACTGCATGTTGTCTTTCTGTCCTGTTCCAATGAGACTAGAAACAGCCTTTCTGAGGCGCTAATTCTGCCACCCATTCCCAAGAGGAATGAATCAGCACAGTGTTCAGGACTGTTGGTGAAAGCAGTCTGAGCTGTGTGAAATCAAAGATGTAGAAGGTTTACAGACCTGTTAACTGCAGTACGCCAGTACTGCTCACTGCTCACAGACCTGTCGCCTGAAAACCTGAGAAAAATTGTGGCGGCATTTAGGCCATGTTCAGATTGGCAGCCCAAATCTGATTTTCAGCATATCCAAATTGTATCTACATTGATCTTTGATATATTTTGACCAACCATGAAATGTGATTTCTTTTTTTCCTACTTTAATTCAAGCCACATGCAGAGGTGTTTTCAATCCAAATTGCTTTAAGATTTCTACAGATGTGTCTCAGTCTAGCCACTACAAAGTGTCTTTTCCATCATTCACAATGCTCCCTTTGCTTTGCCTCTCCCAGTCACTGCCGCTTCTCCCTTTCTCCTCCGGCCAGTTTTCACTCTGCTCTAATAAGATCACTCACTGCTTGCTCAAAATAGAAAACGAAATGCTCGACATGAGGTGTGTTTATAAAGGCATGGTGTCAGGTGACAGCCATTGTTCAGATAAATAAGCTGCGGGGGCGGGGGGCAGGATGACTGTATACACACACTGCCATCACTTATCTGACAACAGCACAAATATATAACAAACATACTATTATTCCTTACTAACTCATTATGCAATACTACACCAACCGATGTGGATAAGAGTTAAATATGGATTATCACACAGGTCTTATCAGATTACTTGCTAAATATAATGTGGACAGTCAATCAGTGAGATCAGCTTTGGATCAGATATGCAATGAATCCAGAACTGGAAGTCTAAACAAAGACTTGGTAATACACACATCCACCTCATCCAGATTACACCTCCTGTGCAGCATGACTGTTCCTAAACTGCAGACTCCATGAAGTTCACTTATACCTCCACCAGGTGATGGACAGATTTCCATACCAGTGATTTCAGTGAAGGCAAAGTGAAAAGAACACATCATTTTTTTTTACAACTTTGATCATATAAAAACATTGGCCCTCATTTAAACCCCCTTACACAGGTACGAAGTCCCTTTATTTGTCCAGACAATCATGGAGGACACCACAGGATGCTGAGGGAAGGCACAGTGCACATCTACGTCATACAAGGAACACTCACTGGAAACACACAGGACATCACTGTTGTCATGGTTGCTGTGAATTTTTGAGAATGTTCAAAAATGAAAGCAGAAGGGGTGGAGATGCTGGAGGATGTTCAAAGGAGGCACAGTCGATGTCATGGTCACCCAACGGAAACTGAATGAACGCACAATGATCAGGGCTGTTAGCTGTGAATTTTATGAATGAAATTCATTATCAAGTATTGTTGTTGCATTTATGATATAGGTTTTCACAGGTCTATGTAATGGGAAACAAAATTCATCCAACCAATCAATCACTACTGCAAAAAGTAAACACTGGGCAACCTATTGATGCATGTTTTTTTCTTTTTTAAAGAGATGTGGTCAGACATGAGTGACCTCTGTGATGACTGCTGCAACATTGCAGTACAGTCCCACAGTGCTAGACTCTTTCAGAACCCTGGACAGTGGCGCAGCCCGAGGTTCTTTCAGGACTTTGGACAGTTAGTGGAGCAGATAAGTATGACTTTTGGCCAGAATTGTTCACATGGTTATGCAAGTATCAGATTTGGCATGAATGCTCTACATAAATCAGTGTTTGGGGAAAAAGTGCTGGTCACGTGAAAATCCAATATAACAGCCAGGTAGGGGTCAATGAAGAATTACACAGGGGTCAAAATTTAAAAATGCTGCAGTCATATTGGAAGCTATACCATATTATATATGGTATCACAAAGATTCCAAAAAGGTATAGTTTGGACTATCTATGACTGAATGTTATGGGGTAAAAACAGCATGAATGGTAAGAAAGGTCAGTTTCAGTTTGTACAGGGGTCAAAAGTTAATCCTCTAATTTTTGTCAAATGTGGTGCAAATAATTGGTTGAGTTAATAGTGTTTTAAAAAGGAATAGTTTGCACCATGTGTCATGCTTAGTTCTCACGTTACAGAGTAACATACATCTCATGTCATAGAATCCAATGTTTGTCAACATTGTTTGACATTTACTCTGCTAACCAAGCATTCAACACAGTCCAAACTATTCCATTTATTAATCCTATTATTTCAACCAATGATTTGCACCACTTCTTACCAAAATCGGTGCAACTTTAACTTTTGACTCCCGTGCAAGCTGAAACTGACATTTCTTATCATTCTTGCTGTTTTTACCCCATAACTCCATAACATTCAGTCATAGATAGGCCAAACTATACCTTTTTGGAATCTTTGTGATCAGGCACATAATGTGGTATAGCTTTCAATATGATTGGAGCATTTCTAAATTTTGACCCCTGTGTAATTCTTCAATTGACCCCTACCTGGCTGTCATATTGGATTTTCAAGTGGCCCGCACTTTTTTCTCAAACACTGATTTATGAAGAACATTCATGCCAAATCTGATGCTTGCATAACCATGTGAAGGATTGTTTCAGTTATCTGCTGCACTAAGTGGCAGAGCCTGAGGCTTGTGTCTAAATTGAGCAAAGTCGCCAGATCGAGTTCAAAATATCAGACAGGAGATGTTTGTTCTTTGACAGGTTGGCAATGAGTAGGTGTCACCCAAAAAAATGCTTAGGGTCTAATAGGAGGCAGAAGCACTGCTGAATAGATGCTCAAAGAACACCACTGGTCTCTGCAGTGTGGCATAAACCAAGCACAAAGGAAGCTCAGTGGATGCACAGGACTCCATAGTCACCAGTGGCAGCATGGAGGAGGCACAGAGGAAGTACAGAGGATGCTCGGCGAACACATAAATCATCAAGAATTTTTTTTTTTTTCCTTAGAATGCTGAAACAGTGCACAAGGAACCTTAAAGCATTTACACACAAAGGTGTTTTTGTGTCCCTTGTGCATCCTGTCAATTTTTTTGTACGCACAACAGACTCTCATAGATAAGGGACCCTTTATTTAAAATTTTCTCAAATTTTGCAGACCATTTTTGTTCAGATCTCCTCATAGAATTGTGCCACGAGAGACTGATGACAGGCTTGCCTCGATGACATGTTGCCTCCAAAGCATGTTCATAAGGATAGATAATTGTGTTTGTGTATGTAACAACACACAATATAGTATATGGCTACACATGCATAATGTATAAACATGCACATAATTTCTCATGATGACACAGTATGAAGTATCTTATAATGAGAGGTAATAATTTTCAAGGCTGATCTCAAATGTCAGCATATTTGCTATCTGCACTTACATGCACCACTATTCAACCATAAAGTACAATTACATTTTTCTGCCCTGGTGCAGGAACCTCAGTGTGAATGACAGCTTCACAGCAGGTGGAATGTTCCTGTAGAATACAGTATACTGCCTCACTATAAAGTATATTGAGGGTTAGAAATTGGAATAGCCCGAAACATCACTCTCATGTAATTCTAAAAGAAGTCTCTCAAAGGTGACCAAAACTTTGAAGCCACATGTCCTGACCCCAATACACAGCAAAGCACACAACACAAGGCAGTTTGTCCATACTGGCTCTTGCATTTTGCTAAAAAAATCCACTGAACTGCAGAGAAAACCCTGCAGCACACGCAACTACACAATGCACAACCAATGTACACAAAATGCATGAGGTTACTGTCAGTCATCGCTGAGGTTAAGATGGGTCCAAATGCAAACAGAAAATCCAAGAGTGCAGGGAATGGGATACAAAAGGTGATGTGACCGCTCTCCATGACGGTGTTGTAGCCTATCCTTTAATGTCGGCGTGTGTGGTCCAGTTAGCTTGCAGACAATCAGGGATCAGTAGAGGTTTGGCAACAGGAAGGCTGACAAAGGTGCTAAGGCTGAAGCACTGGTTCTAACATGAATGTTTAAATGGAATTCAATATGCAACACTATCACAATGTGAGCATGATGCTTGCTGTGTGTTTCAGGTATAGAGGTGCCTGCAAGAGACAGAGTGCCCACTCCCCATAGCGTGACATGATATGGATTAACTTGACATACAGATGAATGATTGAAAACAGGACTTTATTTCATGCTTCCCTGGGTGGTTGACCATGTCGCTGACTATGTCAAGATCTATCACTGATGCTGGAGGTGTATGAATGTCTCTTGAGCAGTTATGAGGCAGAAAGTCTCTAGCAGGACAGAAACATTCTGCTGGCTGGGATTGTAGATTTGTGTACTGGGTATCACATCCCTTCAGCGGCCTGGAGCAAAGGCTATCAGTGCCTGCAGCCTTAGCCAAGGGTGTCTTTGTTCTAAAATCATCCTCTGCAATGGTCAATGAGCTCAGGGGCTACAGTTTGATATGGAAAGAAATGGAGCAACAAGATCTGAGTCAAAGACCTTCCAGGACTTGTGGTTCCCCCGAATGAAATTAAAGAAGATTAAATTCAATAAAAAACTATTTTATTACATACGAATAGATCCTTGTCATTTGATTGGTGTATTGTACTGTATGTCATGTGGCCTTGATGAATTGTCCCATTGAATGGGAAAAATAGTGCATTCTGTGATTGTCAATGTGGCCTGTCCCCATTCTGTGTCTTTTTCTGTTAGTCATGTTGCTTTTCTGTGTTTGCACACTTTAGTCTGTTTTGAGTTTCCCCCCTTAGTTGTTAGTAGTTTGTTCTTTGGTTTGTGGATTTTTTTTACCTTGTGGTTCCCCGAAAAAAAAATTGGTATTCAATATTTCAATATATTTTTTATTTATATAGTGCCAAATCACAACAAAGTTGCCTCAAGGTGCTTCACACAAGTAAAGTCTAACCTTACCAACCCCTAGAGCAAGCACACAGGCGACAGTGGTAAGGGAAAAATTCCTCTGATTATTTGAGGAAGAAACCTCAAGCAGACCAGACTCAAAGGGGTGACCCTCTGCTTGGGCCATGCTACCAACACAATTTACAAAACGATTCACATTGGTATGTTTCTTTTCTACTCACTCCGCGTTCCTTAGGGTTCGTGACACTTTGTCTTTGTAGGCGCGTCTTTGTCGTCCGGTCTCCCCCACAGCTGCATTACTTGCCCAATCACACCACCTGTTGCTTGTCTGTTCATTTGCGTCACTTTTTTAGCCCTGCACTGTTTCCCATTGCTTTGACAGTTTATTCCTTTACACCTCCCAGTTGTTTGCTACTTGTAATGTCTTCGTATTTATTGCCTTTTGTCTGACCCCGGTAATTTGTTGGCTTTCATGGCCTGTGTTTGTTTGAGTACTTTACTACCTCCTGTGGTGCTTATCACACTCCTTTTTGTTTGTTGGACTGAATTTCTATACCGGTAAATAAATCACCATTGTTTTCCCTTCATATCCTGTGTGGTTACTGTCTGCATACATTGGGTTCCTTCAGAAACTGATCACAAAACACATTCAGTACCTTTTTGTAAAAATGCATGCATGACACAAGGAGCCTATGTTTAGCATGTGGACTTTGCCCATGGACACATGCAGAAGAAACAGTCCACTTGTAAAATATCAAAGATTGTGAGTGGAGCATAGCGATGAGTATTTCCACCCATCAATCAAATAGCTGTATGTGACCCCGCTGCTCACAGCTACTGCAGACTGCTCCTCTCATCATCACTTCTCACTTCAGTCACTTTTTACCCCATTCCAATAAAATGAATGAGAGGTAGTCTTTTCAATTCAAGAGCACTATAATTTCCTGTAATTTTGAAAATGTTTTATATTTCTATGGAGAAAATCTAAAATAAGAGAGCGTGTCAAAGCTCTGAAGTCTCACTTAATTGGAGTGAGACTCACGCTTAAAAGCGGTCCTGTCAGGTCTCATGCGTTCAGCGTGAGACTCAATATGTTGTCCCACTCTCATGCTAATGTATGACATTCTGAAGCATTTCACCGCTATGACCTGCAAGAGAAGATTTGGCAGAAAATAACTCCTTGAGTGTATCTCAACTTGAGAGCTTTGAAGTGTTCACAGAACTGAGGTTTGGTGCATTTTATGTTATACTGGCAAACAGCAATTCATGCAAGAAGTACAAGGGGACTGCAAAACGTTCTCTGCCTCACACACAAAAAAGTATCCAGATGAGCAACATATGACTGCTTCTGAGAAGTAATACTCAAGTTTGAACATCGGTGGACCGAGTCCATTGCATCTAAGGGCTCCTTCACACCTAACACGAAGTTGAAAACAGATGAAAAAGTGTGGAAAAAAAGAAAGCAAGTTGGCGAACCATGAAAAATTTGACCTGCTGTTGGGAGGGACACCCGTTCGGACAGGCGTGAACGATCCCACAGCGACTGTTTTGTGTGCATGTGTGAGGACGTACATCGCACTCAGACTGCAGCAGCAGCGAGTACATGCTGGACATATTTATGCTGTGCATAAATCAACGGAAATGCGAATGAACAAAATAATGTGAGTGCACAGAACAGCATAAGAACAATGAATGTACTGTTTAAATGTAAGACAGTCATGTTACTGGCCATGATTCTGTTCTCACTGTAAAAAAACAAAACAAAACAAAAAAAACACAACAGCACTTTTTAACCTGTTGTAAAAAGTGGACAATACAATAATTATCCTCCTCCTGGGCGTACAGAAGGATGTAACGAGCTGACATGGATGACTTTTCCTTCCTTTTATTTTTTACATGAATGACCAGATGCGCTCTCATTATGAACACATCAGACAGCTCCGCGTGTCCCTCTGTCCAACACGCATTGCAGTGCTGGTAACCGTGTGGCAAAGGTGATATGTGGTTTTATTTATTACAATGTAAGGAGATCCCGTCGATGCACACGCCTTGCGGTGGCATCATACAACGACATGTTTTCCCCACCTGTGTGTCGAGATGTCACCGCGGTCAGGTGCAGCTATGACTGCATGCTCATCACCGTGCGTGCTGAGACGTGGTTGGGGCGATCCAGTTACTTTTTATTATCCCCCATGTCATCATCGTTTGCAGCATCGTGCCTTGTTCATGGGTGAGTGGAGCACATGTAACAATATGTGTTCCCCAGCTTTGCATTGCGCTGAGGCGGTGGCTGCGATGTGGAGGATCACAGAACTGGCTGTGGCTGGTGGTCAGCCCCCCCCTCCCTGCCTGATTTCAAATGTCATCCAACCATGATGTGATTACATGTCGACCACGGTCCCCCAACAGGGCGAGCGACACGCCCACCTTCCCATTGCAGCAACACGCTCACATAGATGGGCTCCCGGCTCCAGCCTGTGGGGCAATTGAGGTGGCCACACTGAGTTTTTCTGTGAGGCTGTCAGGTTGTGACATGATATATGAACTGTATGGACATTGTGATCGCGTGTCACGTGACGTGCCTGTCCGGTCAGCTGGCACTGTGACATGCTGTGCCACTGGTGTGAAGGCTGCCTCGATCATGCCGTTCGGCCACAGTTTAACAAGCACATGATTTTGTGCAGCTCCTCAGCTGTGTCACAACATGTCCGACCTGCGTACAACATGCCATGTGAATGCTGCGAACACAAACAGATGGCAGTGTGACCTCATCTTGCTCACTGTTTGAATGTGTTTGCTTGAGCAGGATGTGAATATATAGTGCATATGCCGTGCATGAATGGATGTGGCGATTGCTGAATGAGGCATTCAAGTGCAGCTCTGATTTTCCATGAATGCCATTTGAAACCTGCTTCATGCACCATTCTGCCTCAGTCGTGATATGTGTGAAGGGGCCATAAGGGAGGCTATGTTGAAAGATAATCCAAGAACAATCTTTCTCCTCTGATGTTATCTTGTGAGGCAGAGAATTTCTTGAGATACTCTCGCATTTGTTTTTTTTGTTCTATGGGGGTTTTATGCTTGTCATATTAATTGAACACACAAGGGAGGAGATACTGGAATGTTCCATATCGATGTTAGTTCAAGGGGTCAATGTGTTTGTCACCTTTACTTGGATGAGTTCATCTCTGCATTGAGCTGTATAAAGCTTATAATTGGTAAAACAAGTTTATGAAGCACTCACATACCGCTGGGCCCGTTTCCACTGACATTTTAACCTCCAACACTTCTGACATTTTGACAACGTAAGACAAGGTTGCACAAAGTTCGTAATTTTTTTAGTTTTTTTCTCACAAATTAAGTGGCATACGTAACATACATACATTTTCCAAACTGGCTTATTCCAATTAAGGATCATGGAAAGACACACTTCCAGTGGTCATTAGTCAAGATGTATTCACCTCACTGCTGGTGAGGTTTTTTTTTTTTAGCTCCTGTCTTCTCAGTGCTGGCAAGTTAGACTCACTTCCACAAAACAATTTTTATGTCCTTCACAATAAAAGTCATTGTTGTGACACTGGCCATATTGCATTTAAACAGTTTTATTGTGTTGTCACTTTAGCAACATGAACTATCAAAGATGTTACTTAACTTTGCTACCAGTACCATCAGGGACTGACACTTAGTGCTGTTTTATTAGCAGTACGAATCTTGCTGTGACATTTCACCACTGGGGGCCCCCTGCTGGTGTGGAGGAACCCAAACAGCTGCTTAGTCCTCTTATGCCTCAAGCCAGCTCAGTTCAAGGGACAGCGTTATGCCCACCTGCAGGGTGGGTGGGGGTGCCTTCTCACTGGGTGGCTGTTCTATGGTCACTTATTGCCTCCTGGTCACCTGAGTTGTTGATCTTATTGTTGTGCAAATTCCCTTTCACTAGAGTGGGGGTGCAGCATACCCTATGACTCTGACGTAGTTCTCGCCCCCTTTACATGCCTGTTGGGCCATGCTCATTGTATTTAATGACTCAACATATCAGACACCCCATATTTACAGTGCTGTGCACATAGATTGATAGGTTTCCCACACACAAATTTTTAATTGTTATATTTGTGGTCAATGTGGCTGTTATTGTGGAAACACACTTGCCTATTTATTGTGTGTGTGGTGGGGGGGGGGGGGGGGGGGGGGGGTCAGTTTTCTTATGAAAGGACAGGACTAGAGTCATATGCCCAGGACTAAAGTCATGGGCATATGAAGAAAAACAGAGGGTCCCATTAATATTCTCCTTAACTTTTGCTGTTCTGGTGGAGGTGGTGGTCTAGAGGTAAAAGTGGTTGGCTTGAGACCAAATCATCCTGGAGTAGAATCCCAATCAGGCCGGAAAATCATCAATCAAAAGGCCGTTAGTCTCTAAGTTGCTCCCAGTGTGCAGCTGAGCACTTTGAATGGTGGCATGACAGAGTGAATGTGAGGCACATTGTAAAGCATTCTGAGCACCTGCTTCAGATCGAAAAGTGCTACAGAAATTCAGACAGTTTCATCAAGACAGTGAGGAATTTGTGTTACTGGATTGGAAATTACATAATTCCTTTTGTAACATATCAAATATCAATGTTGGATTTCCATATAAAACATGAACACTATGACAGCACAGATGACACAACAATCAGCTGCCACAGAAAAAACCCACAACATTTTCTTGGCCGTCTGTAAGCAGGACGCTCTGACACATTTTGACGTGTCCTATAATGGACATGTCAAGGGTTTGATGCGTTCACTTTGTCGCTCGGCATTGACACGATATCACTGAGGATTGGGGTTAAATGACAACAAATACTGCGGTTGATGGGATGGGAACTGTTTGTTTTTCAGCAAAGTGATGTTGTGGACTTGGGAGAAGTGTTTGGATCTCCAACAAAGCCTCAGAACACATTAAATCACAGCCATTGATTCACACCCACTGCCTGTTGTTTTGATGGACCCAAGTGTGCGTGTCATTGCAGCATGACCACGACCAGTAAACAAAGGTACTTTCAGGGGGAAAACAAACTTTAATTTCTGTTTGAAGGATGAAAGCAGTCTCTTTTGTTTAGCTCAATATGTACACTTAATACAAACGTTCTTTTCAGGTGCCATTGTGAAAATATGTTGATACAAAAATGGGTGTTAGACGAGCACCCGGAGAGGGTTAGATGTGCCTTCTAGCAAATTGTAGCTGAACTTTCAGGTCTTCTTTTTAAGAAAATCCTCCTTTGTACAACATACAAAATGCAAAACATGCACTGTGCACAATTTCTCCAATCACAATCACATGAGCCTATAACTTCTTCTGGGTTGTCTGGGTGTCTTGGTGGCTTTCCTCACTCTTCTCCTTCTTGCACAGTCACTCAGTTTTTGAGAACTGTCTACTCCATGCAGATTTACCATAGAGTGCTATACTGTTTGTATTTCATCATAATTGATGTTAATAAAGTTCAAGACATATTCAGTGACTTGGAAATGTTCATGTATCCATCCCCTGACTTGCCTGAAGAAAACTGGCAAAAAACTGATTATTTAAATGTATTATACCAAAGTGACCCATTCCTTCTGCAACCCATCATCTTGGCTTTTATATTTTTTAATGAATTTATATCAAGTTGTTGATTTCCTTTGAGGTTGAGTTTAAGGAAGACAGTTTTAGATTAACCACCAGACAAAACAGTTTTACAATCACTTGTAGCTTAATTGTGTTAAGATGATCACAGATGAAAATCCTCCTCGATACCACTTTATCATGAAGCTGTATAACTGGGGATACAAAATGCAAAACATGCACTGTGCCCAATTTCTCCAATCACAGCCACATGAGCCTATAACTTCTTCTTCTGGGTTGTCTGGGTGTGTTGGTGGCTTTCCCCACTCTTCTCCTTCTTGCACAGTCACTCAATTTTTCAGAACTGTCTACTCCACGCAGATTTACCATACTGTTTGTATTTCTTAATAACTGATGTAAATAAAGTTCAAGACATATTCAGTGACTTGGAAATGTTCATGTATCCATCCCCTGATTTGCCTGAAGAAAACTGACAAAAACACTGATTATTTAAAAGTATTATACCAAAGTGGCCCATTCTTTATGCAACCCATCATCTTGGCTTTTATATTTTTAATTAATTTATATCAAGTTGTTGATTTGATTTGAGGTTGAGTTTAATGAAGATAATGTTAGATTAACCACCAGACAAAACAGTTTTACAGTCACTTGTAGCTTCATTGTGTTAAGATGATCACAGCTGAAAAAAAAAATCAATATGGATTCAGTTGAATATCATTTTTTTTAAATCCATTCCGGGTAAGTATGTTTCATTTGTGTTCAATTTCCCAACACAGTTCCACTGTAGCTGAATGTGAAACTCTTGACTAGAGACTGTATAACAAAGTCATCATATATGAGATGTGACATATTCAACCGTGGCCACTGAAGGTGTAGGGTACACATGACAACATGCAGACTGTGCAGTCTCTAATCACAGCCAGTGAGGCTTGTAACTCCTTCAGAATTGTCGCAAGTATCTTGGGGGGTTAACTCACAAGTCCACCTTCATTCAGTCTCTGAGAATACCTTACTGGGAGTGGGTCCACATATCAGTACTATTTATACTGACACTGGTATTGGTATTACATCAGTGCTGCATTCAAAACCCTCGGAAGTTCAGAGAAATGTCTTGAGTGCTCCGTTCAAGGCTTGTAAACTCATGAGGAAATTTACCATCCCAAGGTATTCAAGTTGACATCACAGCCAAGGCAGAAAGGTTTGCAACCGGTTAGACAACATTGTTACTAATGTTGAAAATGTTTCTTTAAAAATGAATTTTAGCTAGACTTTACTGCTCTGTGTACTATATTGACATTCTCTTGCAGGTACAAATTCAAAAAAAAAAAAAAAAAGGGTAGGGTAGTTAAGTTTCCAATGCCACACATCAACAAAAACATCTTTGATTTAATTTAGCCCAAAGATAACATTATCCTAGCTCTACTGTGATAGGCTGAATTTAATTTAATTTAGCCTGGTTAATTAAATTGAGACTGAGACCTCTTTTGCAAGGGAGACCTGGACAATTATAAAGTTTCCAATTCACCTAACCTGCATGTCTTTTAAATGTGGGAGGATCCTTGGTTCAAATCCCAGCCTGACCGGAAAATCAATAAGGGCCCTTGTGCAAGGTCCTTAATCCCCTAGTTGGTCTCGGTGTGTAGTGGGCGCCTTGCATGGCAGCAGCCTGACATTGGGGTGAATGTGAGGCATTGATGTGCAATGCGCTTTGAGCATCTGGTGCAGATGGAAAAGTGCTATATGAATGCAGTCCATTTACCATTTAACATGCAAACTCCACACAGAAAGGCCACAGGTGACCTTCTTGCTGTGGGGCAACAGTGCTAACCACTAAGCAATCATTTAGTCATAAATAGTTGAGTCACATTTGTCTTTGCAGTAATCTCATAAAAGCACTTTTTCCGGAGGTAAGGGTTTTTATGCCGGGTCTTTCCAAGCTTCCAAGGGTCCACATATGTGATTGATACTTTTGTTTCACTTTCTCTCCGCTACATTGATTTCTTCTGTGTCATCAAAAAGATGTCTTCTCCTCCTGTCAATTTGATTGGCAGCTTGCAATCTATGTGCATTACTGCCATCTACTGGACTGAGACGTGACTGAGCCCTAAATTCTGTTTACTAGACAAGAATCTTTTTAAAAATCTCAAAACAGCTTCAGTTATGTGTGTGTATTCCCAGAGATAAATTATATCATGTCAAGGGGCCATATCGCACACCACTGTGGCCCCTATTGTTGGCAGATTTTGTGCACTTTACTCAATCTATTCCCTAATGACTGATTTGATTTTAACAAAAATTTTAATCCATACCATTTATTTGCTGTTTATGTCCTTATTTTAATTTATCAGATAATAATTTGAACTGATTGATGGGGGTTTATTTCCTGTGTTAAAACCCTCCAGCCGCAGTATTCCTGGTAGCTTGTGACAGATTTAACAGCCTTTAAATTCTTGGTTATCTTCCTCAATGAGCATGTAGTGTTGATCATTGTGTTGGTAATAAAAATATATCCAAGTGCTTATTTCTTAATTTATAAATGGCAATGAAATTCAGAAAACCCACTGGGATTGAAACATGAACATATTTTTTTATTGGTTCATATTTCTTCAAATGGCTCCACTTGCTCTGAATAAAATTTGTATTGTCTCATTTACACATCAGTGAGATGTTAAACTTGTCTTCCTAATCAGGTGGGTGTGTTATCAGTGAGATTAGATGGAATGAGGAGCGCTGTGCCTGTTGACTGGAGCTGTACCGATCAGTGCAGTCAAAGAGATTATGTCCTTTGATCGGACAGGAGTTCGTGGTTTAAATCGATGCTGGCCTCTGGTCTGATGCTGTGTTGTGTGATTCCAGGGGCTGAAGGAGCCGTGTTCACCAAATCAGTGGAAACACCGCATGTCAGAGCCGAGCCCTTTAAAGAGCTACGGTGAGTCGGCCATCTTTGTTTATCAGAGAATACAACATGTGCAAAACACAAGCAGGTGTGTGAGACTGCAAAGTACCAGGTGTCCAAACACACAACAGTGAAAGAATCACAATTTAAAAAGAGTCACACAGTGGTATCAGTCACAACATACACCTCTGTCCCATGACCTCACAAATCCATGAACTCAATCCACACATCTCTCAGTGTCTCAGGCTGGGGTCCTGGACACCATCCCGACCTGAAAACAGTGAATCGCTCAACTTGTTCATTATAGACACAGTGCCGATGGCTTAGTCCAGGAAGTCAAGAAAAGCAGAGCCCTTCGAGTGTTTTCACACCCAAAAGTGTGAACCTAACATTTGTGATGTCACATATTTAAAATGTCTTTGTCCCCTTCCATTACTGCTTCCTACAGTTACAGTACACACAACATGAGCAGCAGTTACAATGCAATGAGCATGTGTTGTGTTATAATGATCCAGTATGGGGATGTCGTACTGCTGAGGTCTTCGGTGAGGTAGATGCCCTATGAGCGACCTGTGTATGGTGGAGTTGTGTGTGTCAGGAGATGACTGTCGGGTTGGGAAGAGCGAATTGTGTGTCCAGGGGGCATTGCTACATATGGTGCAATCATGATAGTAGAATTACTACTTGCACCATGAAGGAGCATCAGTTGCAGTGGTACAGACAGAATGTAGGTGCCTCATTGTTGAGCTCTACACTGATTGGATGAGGACTAAGGGAAACCAGCTGGCTGTGGCAGTCAGATGGCTACTTTTAGGAGACAAATGTGTGTATTGGGGGGCAGGGTATACACCACGATCAATAAAGTAAGATAAGAAAAAAACACAGGGCTGCCTAGGAGGTTGGTAATCAGTTCATGAATCAGTTTTGTGTGTGTTTTTCACAGCCTCCCTATTTAAAATGGTGTGTTGAACAAAAAATGTAGGTTTTATAGGCCTGCCAAAAAGCGTGATGTGTCAGCCTAGACTCATGTGATGGATGTGTCAATGAACAGACACATTTTTCTCTGAGTTTTAGCCTTTTTTTTCTTTTGCACCTGTTCATCATCCAGCATGGAGCCCAGGAATTTGATAGAGCTGGCTGGCATGGTATTCACATTTTTTCTGCCTTTACATAAAGTGACTCACCAGCAGCTGCTGAAGGATTTGCCAGAACCTGGCAGGTGTGTTCACTGACATTGTTGTAAAGGTGACAATGTCATCCAGATAGACAAACACGAAACAGCTACAGCAGTCCCAGAGGATGTTAGTGGTGAAAGCTTGGAGCACACCTGGGGCACTGGGGAGGCCAGAGGGCATGACCAGGTATTCAACTGTCCCAAGGAGGTGTTGAAAGCTGTTTTCTCTTCGTTTTCCTCCTGGATGTGAACCAGAGGGTCAGCACTTCTCAGGTCATGTTTAGTGAAAGTGGAACCTACATAAAGAAATCCAAAGACTGAATGGATAAGACCAAGAAGGCCAGAAATAACACTTTATGTCCTGCTTTCTATATGTCTTAATTAAGAATCAAACATCATCAAAAATTAAACATCATTTATGTGGTCACATTCTTAACCGAGTAGGATTTCTCAGTTACTGTCAACCAGCAGAGTATTTGGTAACACTTTACTTGAAGGTATCGTCATAATAGTTACATAAGATTGTGTTACATGACATCATCATGAACGTGTCATAAACATTATGTCAATCAGTATATCATATATCAATATGTCAATAAATGTTTGACTGCTGTCATTAAGTGTCATTCAGTTTTCGTAATAACAGCGTGATATTTTTTGGGTTGTCTTGAATATGACAACTTGATATTAATCAAAGCAACATAACCAGAAGTTGTCTTTGGCCTTTTTGGTCTTCACTTGAGAGATGAGATATACTTTATTGATCTCACAGTGGAGAAATTCTGTTTATACTCCAGTTACCTCAGACAGCAATTAGTCCACAATTATTACTTGTTTACCGCAATAATGGCACACATCAGAATTAAAGACAGCACATACACATTTGACATTATTTATGTGCACTGTTTGAAGAAGTCTGTTATCTGAATTGAGGCAAGTGGGTGAAGACCACGCAGCAACCCTGAGATGTGCTGCCGTCAGCTTGGGGGGAAGAACATGGGCTACAGCTAAAACTGCACCGCCCCCGCCGAAGGGGAAAGGAGTGACGTTAAGCAGGCGCTGGAAAGGGGAGTGTTGCTGGGGGTAGGAGGCATGTGGGGGGAGGGAATGGAGCATGCTTCAGTCCTGTGAAAAGCAGTTTGTCTTTGTGAGTTGAGATAAGAAACAGCCAATGTTCCCCAGGCTGAAAAAAATTCCTCTGGAGGAAAACAGTCGGGCAATTTGACCTTCAGGCTTGATAAGCCTCTAATGTTATGGTTTGAGCAGTGAAAAACACTTTTTAACAGTTCCACTTGAACAACCAAATCCCATTTATGAATTAAGAATATTCCCAATTATGAATTAAGAATATTCACCGGCCTCTGAAATCTTCAACTTCAACTGCAAGGCACGCATATGCTCCAAGATGTCATCCAATTTGCGTCTGAGTTCGAGAGTCATTGCAGTCTGAGAATGCACTGCCTTGCCAACCTTGTTAATCATGATGGACAAGTGAGGGACCATGGTTCTTGATGCCGCCATCTTGCCGCATAGCGCAAGGCAACGCCGTGATGAAGCCTCACAGGACATGTTGGGGCATGTCCAGCTCATGCACAATTTCTTGGATACTCACACGACTGAAAAGCAACTGGAAGCCGTCTGAAAGCCACCTGAAAGCCGTCCTGTGAGACCACCACGGAGGTGGTTTTGTCCCGCGCCATGAGCGGCACGGTGGTGCAATCCTCTGCTTCTCTTTCCATGAAAAAAACTCCTGTAACAGTAGAATGTGCCGAAAAAGTGCTGATGTCCATGCCTTCTGCCTTTTTTGTGAAAGTCAGACGACGTCCCTGATCAACAAAGCCTTCACGTTGGAAATGATCTGGTTGTTTCAGCGGGGTTTGAGCCTGTCGATCGGTGCTCGGAGCGCGCCACACTCTCAGACGCTGTGGGCGGTCTTTAAACCGGCTGGAGCACTCCTTAATCTGTGTAATCCCCATAAAATCGTCGCTGAAAGCCATCTAAATTTTCCGAATGGTGTCCAGCTGGAGGTCTCTCACAGTTTCTGGAAAAATTTGATGCAGCAAAGCGCCAAATTGTTCAGACATTTATTTGCAATAAAAATCCGATGAGAGGGGTGGACCACTGCTCACACAAAGCCTGCTCACAGGCGAATGACGCAACCGACAGGCATGAAAAACTCACGCATGCTCACGAAGGTTCAAGCTTGGCTGGTGCAATCACACGTGATTCAAATCCATATGGTTTTTGCAAAAAATAAAAAGGTCCGATACTTTTTGGACAGACCTCGTAAGACCAAAAATGAATAAATCCTCGACGTCCTCAACAGAGAAAGGCGCCAAGCATGCCACACGCCAGAAACTCCAGGAGTCGAGAACATAGCCCGCAGGATATGTTCCATCTGGGCAGGTAGGATCCCCTGGTCCTGACCTTCTTGTAGAAAAAATGGTGTCAATAGCATTCAGAGACCAGCTGATCAATTCCATTGTTAATCCAATAGTAGTCGAATAGATCCAGAATCCAATATAATTTGAGGAATTCACAGTCTGGTGAAGTAGGGACTTGAAGATTAAAAGTAGAGAACAGAGATGAGGGAGAGTGGAGGAGATGCGACCGCCCTCGTCGGAGTCCCAAGCTCACTTGTATGCCAACTTGTCATTACAAAAACCGAATGACATTTAATGACAGCAGTCATAAACATTTATGACATTGACATGATGTTTATGACACATTCATGACTGTGTCATGTAACAGCTATGACGGTGACATGTCACTACTATGACGATACCTTCAAGTAAAGTGTTAGCGAATATTCTTATGGATGTGCAGCACGTTTAGTCCACAGGACGGCAGAGAAGAAATGAAGTGGTCACAACAAAGTGAGAAATGATCCGCTGTCAAAGTCTTTAATTATAACTTTAATCTCTCTTGCATTACCCTCTGCAATTTGACCTCACATAGAATTAAGCCATAACACCTTAATTACAGCGCGCATAATGTGAAAATTAATTAAGTCCATGCCATGTGGCACGAGCAATCCTTATCATGAGGCTTGTTTTGATTTTGCAACGGCCCTGTGAAGACAAGTGCTCAGTGAAATTAGATTAGCGACAGCTTTTTAAACACCTTCCGTGTCTACTCCAAACAAATGACCCACTATGTCAGCCCAACCCTCTCTTTGTTTTTGTCGTTGGCTGCACAAATGGCACTGACAGAATCTATTAGAATTCTCTCACAGTGATGCCAACGTAGGGAAAGTAAAAACAGGACGGCACCATTTTATACCGAAGTATCTGGACTTTGGTGTGCATGGACAAGACTGTAGTCCTACAGTTTGCTAAACAACATGAGGAGAAATAGATTGCGTGAGGGTGGAACTGCAATACTGAGAAACAACTCGCTGTTATTTACCCCTCTTTCTTCTTCTAACACATTCCATACTGATTTGGTAACATTAACAATTTCTACATTTGCAGTGCAGTTTTCCTAGTACGAAACACAGCTTTGCTTGCCTTTTTGTTCTCGTGTTATTCTCTTTTTTTTTAAGTATTTTTCCCAGCAGCATGAGTCTGCTGCTTTGAAAGGAACATCACGAAAATTAGACACAAGTATTTTTGATGTCTTTTCTTTTTTTTTTTTTTTTTTTTTTTTTTATTGGGTGACAATAATCTGCCTCTTTATCAAATAACTGTCATCTCTATAAAAAAAAAAAGTGTAATTCCAGGTACCTTTGCACTGTAAATACAGTAATTGCAACACCAAGCTTCCAGCCTCTTATATTTTGACAGTATGGGAGGCATATTTGTTGAAAATTACAAGAGAAAAAAATGACTTTTTAAGGTCTGTGTTCTTCCCTGCAAATTCTGTTTTGCACATGAATTAATGTAATTGCATTTTATTTATTTCTGAAATGTCTCTTTGTAAATCTTTCTTCCAAATACAGTATGATCAAGCAACCACAAAATGATTTTTAAATGACTATGATCACTTAAGTCATTGAGTGCCAGCCATTTTCAAAGTTCAGAACATCCCAGTGCCAGGATTTCTTCAGGATTTGAGTGTTTTTCAAGACCCATAAAAAATTGAGTTCTATGTCCATGTCAACAACAAACATACCACAAGAAAAGAAAAGAGAAGAAAAGAAATTGGCTCAATGACGCATCTTTGGCGCGGGGCGTTACTATCGGAAAAGATGCGTTTTAGAGTCAATGGCATCAAGTGAGTTAAATGGCCTTTGGTGTCACTGGAAAACTTAACAGATAAATGTTAAGTATTACATACCAACAGCATCGGAGCACTCTTACCAACATTTGCAGGTGAAAATAATGAAAATAGCCTTCTAGAATTGCAGATAAACCTGCAGTTGCCCTTTTGATTTAAGGTGTGGAATTGCAGAATTCTGTATTTATACTTCTTCCTGGTTTTATGTGTTTTCTTTGTGTCATTCTATCTTGTTTTCTTTTCAGTTTTATACATCCTGTAATCTTCTCTCCCTCACTCTCTTTGGCATCTGTTCATATCTTCCGCTGTGCTCACAGGTTAATAACTTTCACTCTTCTTCCTCATATCACCAGCCTTCAGATAACAGCAGAAGCGATTGTAGGTTTTTGACATGAAAGAAATTGTAAACCTTTGTCGTTTTGAAAGCTGTGAACAGCTTTCATAGTCAGTGTGTGACTCCTTTGTCCTTTCCAACTCACAGTGTGAACACTGTGGTCAGAACAACTCTGGTTTAAATATAAATGTGATGGAGAGGTGAAATGGCTTGCCATTGTGCTATGCAGCAAATCACTGGTTAAATGGCAATCTAACCGAGTACGTGGGCTGATGATTGCTCTGTGAATCAAACTGCAGCTCACCTGAACACTCTGCTGAGGAACAGACCATCATCACAATTACTGACATCAGAAGGACAATAAGGAGAAGCTGTTGTGAAAGTGTAGTGACACGGACCCACAACAGGGGGCGTAAATGAACGGACAATGAAAGTCAAATATGAACACTTTACTGTTGTGAAAAGCACAACCAAACACAACTGATTACAGAATAAGTACAATAGTCAATTAGCAAAGGTGACGTGTGGGCAGGCTCGAGGATAGAAGACATCTGTCCTGAGAAGAACCGGAACCACACGATTTCCTCCGCCGCCGAACCCGGAGAATACTGGAGCTGCCAAATCCCGAACACCCCAGGTGGCCACTGTCTCCACGTGTCGGATCTGGTACTGCTGGCGAGGAGCAGAGACAATCAGATGTGGGTGTGTGAACACCCAGTAACAACAACGGTGGGAATTCCACCTCCACCTCTAACACACACTCGTGCAGCATCTGTTTAACCACTTATCTGACGGGAAGTAGGACGAAACAGTCGCGACCCACGCCGGTCCTCTGGTTAGACAGCTGCAACACAATAGCACTTGGAATCAATCAATGCAGGCAGAGAAAGTTACCTCCTAAGGTAGACAATATCTCGGCAACGAGGTGGAGATGACGTCCAGTCTTTATGGAGTGGGATGATGAAGTGTAGATGGGTGACAGCTGTCAAGAGATAATGAGTGACAGCTGTCACCCCCGGCTGTGTCCGTGGCGGCAGCGCCCTCTCGTGCCTGAAGCCCGCACTTCAAGCAGGACGCCTTCTGGTGGTGGGCCAGCAGTACCTCCTCTTCTGGCGGCCCACACAACAGGACCCCCCCCTCAACGGGCACCTCCTGGCGCCCGACCAGGCTTGTCCGGGTGACGGCGGTAGAAATCGGCCAGGAGGGCCGGGTCCAGGATGAAGCTCCTCTTCACCCAGGAGCGTTCTTCGGGTCCATACCCCTCCCAGTCCACCAAATACTGGAAACCCCGGCCCATCCGACGGACGTCCAGGAGCCAGCGCACTGTCCAAGCCGGCTCCCCGTCGATGATCCGGGCAGGAGGCGGCACCGGTCCAGGAGCACAGAGAGGTGAGGTGCGGTGGGGTTTGATTCTTGACACGTGAAAAACCGGGTGGATCCGCAGTGAAGCTGGGAGTCGGAGCTTCACTGCGGCAGGACTGAGGATTTTGAGGATTTCATATGGTCCAATGTACCTGTCCTTGAGCTTTGGAGAGTCCACCTGGAGGGGGATGTCCTTCGTGGAAAGCCACACCTCCTGCCCGGGCTGGTAAGCAGGGGCCGGGGACCGCCGGCGGTCTGCATGGGTCTTCGCCCTCGTCCGGGCCTTTAACAAGGCAGAACGGGCGGAGCGCCACACCCGATGGCACTTTCGCAGGTGGGCCTGGACCGAGGGCACACCGACCTCTCCCTCCACCACGGGAAACAACGGGGGCTGATACCCCAAACACACCTCAAATGGGGAGAGGCCGGTGGCAGAGGACACCTGGCTGTTATGTGCGTACTCGATCCAGGCCAGATGTTCACTCCAGGCCGTCGGGTGGGCGGACATCACACAGCGCAAGGCTTGCTCCAATTCCTGATTGGCCCGTTCTGCCTGTCCATTGGTCTGCGGGTGATACCCGGACGAGAGGCTCACAGTGGCCCCCAGTTCCCGGCAGAAGCTCCTCCAGACGTGTGAGGAAAACTGGGGACCATGATCAGAGATGATGTCGGTAGGTATCCCATGCAGACGGACGACGTGGTGGACCAGGAGGTTTGCAGTCTCCTGGGCCGTGGGGAGCTTCGGGAGGGCCACGAAGTGGGCCGCCTTGGAGAACCGGTCCACTATCGTGAAGATGGTTGTCATGCCCTGGGACGGCGGGAGGCCCGTGACAAAATCCAGACCGATGTGGGACCAGGGGCGATGAGGCACAGGAAGTGGCTGAAGAAGTCCCTGTGCCTTCTGGTGGTCTGCCTTGCCCCTGGCACAGGTGGTGCAGGCCTGGATATATTCCCGGACGTCGGCCTCCAGGGATGCCCACCAGAAGCGCTGCCGGACCACTGCCACGGTCCGTCGCACCCCCGGATGACAGGAGAGCTTAGAACCGTGACAGAAATCCAAGACAGCAGCTCTTGCCTCTGGTGGGACGTAGAGTCTGTTCTTCGGCCCTGTTCCGGGGTCCAGGCTCCGTGCCAGGGCCTCCCGGACGGTCTTCTCCACGTCCCAGGTGAGGGTGGCCACGATAGTGGACTCCGGAATGATGGGTTCCGGTGGATCCGACAGCTCAGTCTTGACTTCATCTTCATGCACCCGGGACAAGGCATCTCTGGTTCTTGGTCCCGGGGCGGTAGGTGATCCGGAAGTCAAAACGCCCGAAGAACAGTGACCAGCGGGCTTGCCTGGGGTTCAGCCGCCTGGCGGTCCTGATATACTCCAGGTTCTGATGGTCAGTGAAAACCGTGAATGGCACAGACGCTCCCTCCAACAGGTGTCTCCACTCATCAAGAGCCTCTTTCACCGCAAGGAGTTCTCGATTGCCAACGTCATAGTTCCGTTCAGCTGGGGTCAACCTGCGGGAAAAATAGGCACACGGGTGAAGGACCTTATCGGTCTCTCCGCTCTGGGATAGCACGGCTCCTATCCCTGAGTCAGAGGCGACCACTTCGTCCACAAACTGGCGGCCAAGGTCGGGCTGCACCAGCACTGGTGCAGTCGAGAACCGTCGTTTCAACTCCTTGAATGTGGCTTTGCACCGATCCGACCAGGTGAAGGGGACTTTAGGAGAGGTCAGGGCTGTCAGGGGGCTAACTACCTGGCTATAGCCCTATATGAACCTCCTGTAGAAATTTGCAAAGCCGAGGAACTGTTGCAGCTTCCTCTGGCTTGTAGGTTGGGGCCAATCTCTCACCGCCGCAACCTTGGCCGGATCAGGGACGACGGAGTTAGAGGAGATGATAAACCCCAGGAAGGACAAAGAAGCGCGGTGAAACTCACACTTCTCGCCCTTCACAAACAGCCGGTTCTCCAACAACCGCTGCAGGACCTGACGTACATGCTGGACATGAGTCTCAGGGTCCGGGGAAAAGATGAGAATATGAGAATATGAGAAGAATAATGAGAAGACGAATCGGTGCAGGAAGTCCCGCAAGACATTGTTTACCAAAGCTTGGAACGTTGCGGGGGCGTTAGTGAGGCCGAATGGCATGACCAGGTACTCAGAGTGACCTAACGGGGTGTTAAATGCCGTCTTCCATTCGTCTCCCTTCCGGACCCGAACCAGGTGATACGCATTCCGAAGATCCAATTTTGTAAAGATTTTGGCTCCATGCAGGGGGTTGAACACGGAATCCAACAAGGGCAACGGGTATCGATTGCGAACCGTAATCTCATTCAGCCCCCTGTAATCGATGCATGGACGGAGGCCGCCATCTTTCTTGCCCACAAAAAAGAAACCTGCACCCATCGGGGAGGTGGAATTTCGGATCAACCCGGCAGCTAATGAGTCCCGGATGTAGGTCTCCATTGATTCGCGTTCAGGTCGTGAGAGGTTGTACAGCCTGCTGGATGGGAACTCCACGCCTGGTATCAAATCAATGGCACAATCGTACGGACGGTGCGGAGGAAGGGTGAGTGCCAGATCCTTGCTGAAGACGTCAGCAAGATCATGGTACTCAACCGGCACCGCTGTCAGATTGGGAGGGACTTTGACCTCCTCCTTAGCCTGTAAACCGGGAGGAACCGAGGATCCTATACACACCCGATGGCAGGTTTCGCTCCACTGAACCACCACCCCAGACGGCCAATCAATCCGGGGATTGTGTTTCAACATCCAAGGGAAACCCAAAATCACGCGGGAGGTAGAAGGAGTCACAAAAAACTCGATCTCCTCCCGATGATTCCCAGACACTGCCAGAGTTACTGGTTGTGTCTTGTGCATGATTAAAGGGAGAAGGGTGCCATCTAGTGCCTGCACCTGCAATGGTGAAGGAAGCGCCACCAGAGGGAGCCCTGCTTCCCTAGCCCATCTGCTATCCAGCAGATTCCCTTCTGACCCCGTGTCCACCAGTGCTGGGGCTTGAAGGGTTAAATCCCCACTCAGGATTGTAACTGGGAGTCGTGTGGCAATGCGTGTGTGTCCCACGTGCATGTTATGACCCCCCTTTAGCCCAGTCTCTAAAGGCGAGTGTTGTCGTTTTGGCCGTTTGGGGCAGTTTCTCTGTATATGCTCCTTTGAGCTGCAGAAAAAGCACTCCCCGTGGACCAGCCTCCTCATTCTGTCATTTGCTCTTATATTGGCCCTGCGCGTTTCCCTAGCAACACCAGCAGGGGGTGCTGTTGCCCCACGGAGCGCTGCGGCTGTGGAGCGTGGGGAGGGCAGAACCTTTTCAGACCCGGAAGGGAGAGGGACGGCACATGCCCGGTCACGTCCTTCGTCTCGCTCCCGACGGCGTTCCTAACCGATTGTCTAACCGTATAACAAGATCAATAAGTCCACCCAAATCCCGCGGTTCGTCCTTGGCCACCAGGTGCTCCTTCAGGACCGACGACAGTCCGTTTATGAAGGTGGCGCGGAGCGCAGCGTTATTCCAGCCGGACCTCGCAGCCGCAATGCGGAAGTCGATGTGAGGAATAAAAAATGTACGACAACACTTGTAGATGAAATATCTGTTAAATACTCTTCATATCAAAGTAACTTGCATTAATAACTGTCATTGATTATCTCAAATGTGGGAATACAGAGCTCTTACAGGTTTAAAACAGCCTTAAAATACTTGATTCAATTTCACTACTTTCAGGACAAGTGGTGGCAGATGATGTACGTAGGCTGAGACGTAGCCCATAAACCAGGTAGAGTTCGTTCATATGGCATACAGGAATCAAGCAGGCAAAACAAATACACAGTCAAGAAACAGGCTGAGTTCAGGGTAATGGCAAGGCAGAGGTCGGAGTACAAAGCAAGGTTCAAAAACAGTGAAGAACAAGCAGGACGTGAACAAAAGGAGAGAAAGTGAATTAGGTCAACAACTGGCCAGTGAGTTGTGGAACTGTGAGGGCTTAAATAAGGAGCAGACAAATTAAGGTGTGATGAGGTGCAGGTGTGTGGAAGTCTCTGGAAGGGGGTGAGACCGGGGAAGACAAAGATTGTGTACAGTGCAAGATAGTGAGGAAGGAAAACACAGAGTGGAGTGATGAATGAGACAAAGACACGTGAGCAGGTGCAAGAGCGGGAGTAGATATGAAAACACAGATCAGAAAGAGTCACAGTGAGAGATGAAGACACAAGAGCTGGTGCAGGGGCAATCAAGGGGCAATAAGATGAGGCAGAAACTGAGAACAGAGATAAATCAGAAACCGAGGACATAATACAATACAACTATGACCAGGAAATAACAAAGCATAAATATACAGTATGAACTGAAAAGTGAATCATCAGAATAAAAATAAAACTAGAATCAAACTAATCATGGCTGAAGGAAGAAATAAGAACAATAACATAAACAAGTGATAAACTAATGACAAACAATGAAAACACAGACTGGCTGCACAAAACAATAGCGGAACAGAACCATGGCTAAAGAATAAAAAGTCACAAAGAAACAAAGTAGCAAAAAAAAAAAACAGAACCAAACTGAGACTAACATGATAAAGTATAAACATATGAAAGGTAAAACTGAGAAACCACAGAGGAAATAGACATAAACTCCGAGCCGAGGCCGAGCATGACAAATACTTGATTCATTTCTTTTCAACTGGCAGATTTAAAAAAATAAATTGTCTTTGATTCAATAAGATAATTATTAAAGGAGTCAAATTGTACCAAATCACTTTTTATCTTCTTTTCATATTTTCATGTTTGTTTTATATTCAACATCGCCAAGTTCCACAATTGTGAGTGTTTTCACAGATATAATCCTGATTTAAGCAGAATTTATGACAGACACAGCTTAACACCTCTGTGACATAGTCACCAAATTAGCCAACAATTCATTTTCCCCTATCTCTCTGAAGATTATTCATGGATTTGAGTTAATAATGCATCTTTTGGGTCATAATCTTGATTTTGCCATTAATTTTCTTTCAAGTGCTTTTTGTATCTCAAAAGTGATTAGAATGGGTAAATATTCATGTGGCATAGCAATTTTTTTTTCACAATAAATTAGCATTTAAGTTTCTCTAGCAGCACAGGTACGAAAACATTTTATGCATAGTAATTAGGGAATAACCCTTTTGTGTCTGATGATACGGTTGCAAATTGAGCTTTACTGGCAACGCGTTAGTGGAGCCGGTAAAACTGATATTTGTGGCCGTATAACAACATGAACGTCCGCAAATTATCAGACACGAGGGGGCTATTCCCATTCTAATTCAATTCCATTGTTTGCACGGTTTATTTTTCTGTGTAAAAATCCATCAAATGTCAAAAAAAAAAAAAAATCCACATCAATACTTTCGCATGGTAGCTTAAATTCACCCATTTTGGCGGCAGCGTCGGTACACGACTTTCTCTCGCTCTCAGCTAACAGTGCCATTATGACATTTACGTAGCAGCACGCGGAGCCGGTGTTCTGTCGAATTGTGTGTCTCATCACATAAATCGACAGTTCCGCATCCCGACAATATTACGCATGTTGCGTGGAGGGCTCACCTGTCAACAGGAATGACATCTCATCAGGGCACGGAGTAATACATCCAAATGTGAAATGGTCAAATATTTTGCCACCGTTACCCCAATATTATATGGTCTGAAATCTCAAATGATTAACCAATCAGATTTGCGGAAAAAAATGTAATTGGATTAGAATGAAGTATAATAGCTGGCAATAAAACCGGACAAAAAAAAAAAAAAAAAAAAAAAATATATATATATATATATATATATATTTAATTATTTTTTTCACTGTTAAAATATAAAATACAATACATTTTGCAGACAGAAACGTTATACATTTCAGTTCATGTCATTTGAACAGTTTCACTGTTCAATCACTGATGAGTTGCAAACATAAATGTTGATTTATTCATCTTGTTCTTTTTTAACTACAGTGAGTCATATATTTAAAAAAAAAAAATGTAAAAGTGAAACTTTTCTGGGCACATCAGCTAATTATAGAAGGTACCCCATTATGAATATTCTTGCCAGGTTTCATGCTTATATCATCATTTGAGTGATACAAAGAAGCCCTGCTAATATTCACAATATGTTCAGTGAGTACTCTGAGCTTGGATGAGGTCAGTTAATGAGTTCTTGGGTCTGAAGCCAGACTGCTGAAGTTACTGAGTAGCAAGTAGCTGGGTCTGAATTTTGCTGAGAGTGATCCTGCCAAGTAATCCACATGTCACAACCAGCAGTGTCATATTCTCATAGTTGTTCTTATCCAGGTGATTGTCTTTTCCTTTTCATTCATTTTCTATACCATCTTATTCCAATTAAGGGTCATGGGGGACCTGGAGCCTATCCCAGTGGTCACTGGGAGAGAGATAAGGTACACCCTGGACAGGTCGCCAGTCGATCACAGTGGCAACACATAGGCAAACACATTCATACTTACACCTCAGTTTAGAGTTACCAGTTCACCTAATCCAGGTGTTTCTGGAAGTGGAAGAAAGCCGGAGCACCTGCAGAGAACCCACGTGAAAGCAGGGAGAACATGCAAATTCCCCACAGGAAGGATGAGCTGGAAAGTGATCTGACAACATTTTTGCTGTGAGGCAACACTAAGCCACTATGTTGCCCCTTTCCTTTTTAGAATGTTAGCTGACAGGTGGATCAGCCACCAGAATTCCGGCACAAGCGATGTCCGACAGCCATATACAACTACTCAACGTATCCAGGTGAATGTGAGGGTACAGCAAAGTCACCTGTCAGGAACATGCCATGAATGACATGGAACAAGGTATTAGAAACAAGTCGATGAAGTCACCAGAACAATACTGCTATGCCACCTGCACTGGCACAGCAGTATTGTTCCACTTTCTGTCCATTAACTTTCAGTCCGCTAACATTTTTTTGCTTGTAACATGAGCAAAGTTTAACAGTCAAATATGTTTGTAAACCCTAAATCAAACATTTTAATCCCTGTCGTGTGTAAGTCAGTGGTTTATGGCAGACTTGCTGTCGCTTGTTGATGATATTATCATTATGATGTGTATATTTTGCCGGATACGGCAAACAAGCACCTAGCGATATTTGACCGGAGCTCCTCGCTGATTGGCTAGTTCAAATGACATCATTGCAGAATTTATTTTCAACATAGTGGCGCCCCAACATGGTGGCACTGAGTGTTGCAGCGCCCTCGGCATTGAATGTTGGTGCTAATTTTTCATCCTTAAATGCCGTTTTGGGTGCCATGAAGTCGTTTGAATTGGAACAGAAAATCACCTACTGGTGGAGGGATTCCCTGACACTAAAAGCAGCTCAAAAACATGGCATAGCCCTGCACAAAATTATTTCCACCGGTGCTTTTCGCTGCACAGTGGAAATAATTTTTGCAGTCTTGGTAATTTTCTGTGTAGGGCGGGGAAGATCAACAAACCTGCAAATTCAAGATAGAATAAAAATTAAAATACAGAAGTCCACGTCAGGATGTGTGTTTATCCTGTTTTTTTCTCTGTCAGTGTCATGTCTGCAAAACCTTTGATCAGTCCACCCCTGAACATAGTGAATGGTAAAATATGCCAATTTTCAATAATGAAAATCACTAATGTGAAATAAGGAGATCTTAAACTCCAATCGCCTTTAAGTTCCCGCCCAACCGCGACCGTTCCGTTCCATCGTGAATAAATTTAGACGGGCGGCAAAACAGCGCAACCCGCCGTTTTGCCTGTGTGTGTACGGCAAAATATCGTCCGGTTCAACTTTGCCCAGGGTGCTTCCATGTTGAAATAAACTCTGCGATGATGTCATTTGAACGAGCCAATCAACGAGGAGATCTGGTCAAATATCATTCGGTGCATATTTGCTGTATCCGGCAAAATATAACCTGCCTGATAATTAAGCACAAGACGTGATTGGCCGATCGATGCAGCGAGCATTGTGGGTAGTGTAGTTCAGGTTCACTTTGGACTTTACACTGTTACTGTCCGCTTGACACAAACAAAACAGACTAATTTTAACAATATTTTATTTTATTTCTTTGTGGCACTTAATAATTTAATCGCCAAGACTCCGTGGGAGAAAGGAGATCTCACGGCACAGCTGCAGGGACTTTTCTTCACCGTTTGCACACCGTTTTGGATAATCAGGCCACTTTATGTGGAATATTTTCTTCAGAATTTAATGAATCCCACTGAAACTGACAGGTAAGAATTTATATTTACTACATGTCTTTTACTCTGCCAATCAATGCATTAATAGACGTATTTCAGTTGTTTAAGCCGCAGGGTTCCAATCATATGAAAAAGCAGCAGCTTTTAGTTCATAAATGACAGTGTGTATATAATACTGAGTGTTTTTTATGGTACTGCTTTTGAAAGATGATGACAGTGTTTGGGGTTTTATTTTTTTATTTAATTCATTTTTCGTGCGTTCGCTTTGTTTGTAGTCCTTGAATTTACCCAGCAGCCCCTGCAGAGCTTAAAGTGAAACTGGTTTATCAGAAGCCAACAGTGTAATCTGTATCAGTGTCATCTGTAATAAAGATAATTTTTTTTAGCAGTTTAGCGTCATAAAAGATAACTTTTCAGTTATTGGATTAATGGTTATCGAAGCTAACTTTTTGGTTAGAAGTGCCCACCACTGGCCACCTGCTCACAAATTCCTTCATCGCTTGTCTACGTGTCTTCCCTCACTGTCATCACATAACTTTCTCAGCTTGGAATTTCCATCAAGATGTGTCCTGTGACACCTCTGGATATTTGGACTACCCACCTCAAAGACAAAACAAGTTCCTGAATAACAAAATGAACTCAAGGCAAATTTTGAGTCAAAACATTGTGTAGATCTGTGTTACAATCGACGCGCTGTCAGGATGACTGATGACTACACCTGTCTAATAAACAAGCTGCTTATTAATCCTGACGTATATTTACGAGTCCTTGTGTGACTCTAATTAAGCTGTGAGATACAAATCACAAGCTTGATTGCTGAGAATGTTTTCATATGACGAAGGGTGTGAAAAAGTAAACTTTTGTTGTTGTTGGTCTGTAATTAAGGTCATGGTGACAAAATGAAAAGCATTCACCTCAGGAAAATTAATGCAAAGGCTGCAAGAACAAACAAATAGACAATCAAACCTTGCAGCAGGCAGTTTGGGAATGATTTTACATTGACTAATAGACTCTAAAGCCACACATTACTTTTTTGTAGTTTAAGGTTGTTACTACAAACTGTGTTTTTGTTTGTTTGTTTTGGGGCCCGATTTATGAAATATCCCATATAAAATGTTAAATTGTGAGAGCATTCCAAACTTTTGCATGTTTGCAAATGTTTCCTAATTTACTAAGAACACGCCACATTACAGCGGGTGGTAACATGATGTAGACAACAGTATGTCAATAAGAAATTTGCTTTTGTTAATGACTGTTTTCAGTGCACATTCATTTTAACCGAGGCCATCAAATATGGCAATCTGGTATTGCAAAGACTTTTCATCCATCCATCTGTCTGTCTGTCTGTGCTCAGCATAACTCCAGTCCTATTCCTGCCAGAATCTTCAAATTCACAGAGAACATTCTTGGGACACAGACCTTGGACAAGTTCAAAGATGGCTAACCTTGACCTATTTTAAGAGGTTAAAAGTCACATTCTGATCCATCCATTTTCTTCCGCTTCATCCGAGGTCGGGTCGCGGGGGCAGCAGTTCAAGCAAAGCCGCCCAAACTTCCCGATCCACACACACCTCCCCCAGCTCCTCCAGGGGAACCCCAAGGCGTTCCCAAGCCAGCTGCGAGACATAGTCCCTCCAGCGTGTCCTGGGTCTTCCCCGGGCCGGGGCCTCCTCCCGATGGTACACGCCCGGAACACCTATCCAGCGAGGCGTCCAGGGGGCATCCGAAAAAGATGTCTGAGCCACCTCAGCTGGCTCCTTTCGACATGGAGGAGCAGCGGCTCGACTCCGAGCTCCTCCCGAGTGACCGAGCTCCTCACCCTGTCTCTAAGGGAGCGCCCAGCCACCCTGCGGAGGACACTCATCTCGGCCGCTTATACTTGTGATCTTGTTCTTCCGGTCATGAGCGAATCTCATGACCATAGGTGAGGGTCGTAACATAGATCAATTGGTAAATCGAGAGCTTTGCCCCCCTGCTCAGCTCTCTCTTCACCACGATGGTCCGATACAGCGACCGCATCACTGCAGATGTTACCCACGCCCCTGAAAAAATAATAACAATAACAAAAAAAACAAAAAAAAAAACAGATCAGAATATCTCAGAGTCTTGTTCATGAGAGAGGGACAGATGCTGCACCGATTCATCTGTCGATCTCATGCTCCATCTGTCCCTCTCTCATGAACAAGACTCTGAGATATTCTGATCTGTTGTTTTTTTTTTTTGTTATTGTTATTATTTTTTCAGGGGCATGGGTAACAGCCAATCAGAGTACAGCGGCACTGCTCTACTCTGATTCAAACCATTTGTGGTCAGCGGTTTCCTAAAAATATTTGCGTTAAACTTGATATCAGACACAAATTGTCATTTGTGTTGCTCATTGAGAGTCTGTTCATAGGTTGTTGTATTTTGTATGATTCTTTCACAACATATACATATGTTTTTATATTTAAAAAAATGTTCATAATGAATTTGATTTGTATGAATGAGCTTCTGAGTTTGACTAATAAGCAGCAAAGACTATTTGCAAACACGACCTGTCTGTGTCTTTGGACCACACATTTCATCTATATTGTCTTCATCTGTGTGGTCCACCAAGCATTAAATGGGTACTGGCCTTCGCTGGAGAAGTAACCTGCATTGGACTGGCATTCCCAGCAAGGGGAGTCATAAACTCTCATCTGCTTCACACTATTGAATCCGGAGATGACAGCTGGGCTGCAGGGCCTATGTAGGATATATATTTATTTTGTCCTATTTTATATCATCATCATAATTATTATTATTATTATACCAGTGGTTTGGATGAGGTAATATAATGGTGAAGTGTCCATCACCTGTCTATCCATAGTTCACAGAAAATGCTTCTTCTCCTTCAGTTCTTAGAGGATTTTGATCCTGTGGTTTTGTTTGTTTTATCGATAAGGGCCCCTTCACACATAGTACGAATGTGGTCGAATTGTGCATGAAGTGCACATGAAGCAGGAGTTGTATGCAATACATGTAAAATCGTAGCTGCCTCCAACGCCTCGTACACCTGTTGCTACAACTATTTGCACACACCAGCGGCTGAAAGACAGAGCGCTATGCGCTGTGAGATCCCATCAAACCCTCTCACAGCAGGTGTCGGCCAAATTCCAGGTGACACATACAAACATCTAACACCGCTGGTTTGGCACTTAGAAAATGTGTGGCCATTTGCACTGTTAACACGAAAACAGTCAGCAGATGGTCACTGTCAAGGTGAATGTGAAATTTGTCTGTGCCCCATGACTGTGGAGTTGCCAAGTGCACGTGGCATGCCAGAGTGTTGGCTCCCACGACAACATGTGTGCGTGTGGTTCACCCCTCCACAGGCGAGGCACCTCTCATCTGATGACAGAGTGACATCTTGGTCTGTGTGCTGACAGGACAGTGGGTGTGGCTAGCTGTCAACAGCTGTTAAGACATCTCTGGTCCTGGAGGTCAGCGCTGCAGAACACGTACCAAATTACTGGTTGAGCTAATAGGATTAATAAATGGAATAGTTTTGACTGTGTTGCGTACTTGGTTTGCAAAGTAAAGGTTAAACAATATCAGCATCCATTGGATTCTATGACATGTGACATATGCTACCTTGTAACATGATAACTAAGCATGATACATGATGCAAACTATTCCTTTTTAAAACCATATTCACTCAACTAATAATTTGCATTGCTTTTTACCAGAATTGGAGCAACTTTAACTTTTGACCCCTGTACAAATTAAAATTGACCTTTGTCACCATTCTTGCTGTTTTTACCCCATAACTCCAGAACATTCATTCACAGATAGTCCAAACTATACCTTTTTGGAATCTTTATGACCAGACAAATAATATGGAATACCTTTTAATATGATTTGAGCATCTTTAAATTTTGACCCCTGTGTAATACTTCAATTGACCCCTTCTTGGCCGCCTATTGAAAGTTCATGTAACCACTCGGCATTTTTAAAAGAGTAATGTCTAAGGAGTCTGTGTGCCAAATTTGGTGCTTGCATCACCATTTGAAGCATTTTTTAAGTTATCCGCTCCACTACATACATTAATAATTAATAAGTTGTAGTTCTCCATTTTTAATCTGTTTCTTTTCAGAACATTGGCAAATTATTAACATGCAACCTCTGGCAATACTTGGCATGGCGGCAGACACAATGGATTCAGTCCATCAGTGTGTCACTATGACTACACAATCACAACACTGCCACACAAAATAACACACGTTGCACACCTGCAGAGCATTCAGGGCTGTTGAAGTAAACATTTCCCTAATGACGTCCACATTAATGGGCTCTGGAGTGAAGGCATTGGATGTAAAGTTTAGTGCTTATAAGGTATAGCATCACTGCCAGTGCCACCACACTGATCCAAACAACACCAAGTACATTTAAAGGTCACAAACAGAGCTGTTTCTGTCTGTTCTCCAGGCTGGAGTCTCCCACACGCTCACTGCTGATGGAGGCTCCAAAAGGCATCCAGATCCTGGCTGAGGCCGGAGACATCCAAGCCATCTGCAGGAACGAACTCCGATTGGAGTCCAAAGACGGAGAGGTGGGCCACCAACAGGGTGGGGTGGGTCACAAAGGAGAAAATCTACAATAATTTTCTTTTTAACTTCTCCAGAAGCACCTAAAATATACAATCACTGCATTTCATCATGCAAAAGCCCTATATTTTAAAATGAGCCTTCTGGCAAAGTATAGTGCAAAGCAATTGCAAGTTATCGCTTATCATTTAATAAGTGGATAAGATTTTTTATTTTTGTTAACTGTAGCCTAAACGTTTGGCAAAGTGTTATATTCATATCTGCAACTTCTGTCAATGTGAATGTCGACATTATCCATCGACATTATCAAGTTATCTTTTAGAAAAAGGCAAACTTTTCAGATTGTTCACATTTAAGCATCTGTTCATATATTAGAACATATGTTAAAGATAAACAACTGTATCCTTTATTAGATCTTGTACAAGATAGGTAAAATACAGTTTCGCTAAATAGGTCAAACAATTACATACAACATGATTTCAAGTGCTTTCTATGTTCTAAACATCTATGGTCTTATATTTGAGGTGGATAATGTAAGACCTATACATACTAGCCTATAAAATTGTTCACGGACTGGTACCTCCCTACCTAGCTGACCTAATTAAACCCTACATACCGGCCTGGCTTCTGTGTTTTCAAGGTACAGGACTACGTTGTGTCCCTAGGGTGAATAAGAAGTCTGCGGGTCACAGAGCTTTCTCTTATAGTGCCCCTGTTCTGTGTAATGATCTCCCTGCATCAATAAAACAGATTCTGTAGAGACTTTCAAGTCCAGACTTAAGACACACTTATTTTCCCTTTCATATGGCTAGCATACTGGCATAGTATGTTTCTATGCTTTTTACTCTTTTAATTCATTTTAGTAACGCAGTCTTTTTCCTTTGACCCACACATACTTTTCTGTTAAACACAACAGCCAGGCTCTTGTGAAACAGAACAGTAATTTATAGCTACACAGTTGTGCCAAATTTAAGGAAAAGTAAAAACAATAAAAAAAACCAATGCACGTATCACCACCACCAACCACTGCAAAAGCAACCAAACGTGGTGCTCTTTGTGCTCTCAAATCAAAAATGCAGCACCGTTTTTACACAGCGCTTCTCCACAAAAATTTCAATAAATGATATGAAACAACCACACCGGCCTGTTCTGTCGGTACAGAAGTTTTCCCCTTAACTACAATCATGCGCTGGACTCCCTTAACTCCGATCGTGCCCTTGACTCCAACAGGAGCCGGTCCGTGTGTGTGTATGTCATCCTGTACGCGTTTGGAGTCCATAGGGCAGATGGACCCTCCACGGTCTTCCTCTTCCTCAACGGGGGCACAGGGGTCGAGTTTGTTTGTTTGTTTGTTTGTTTTATCTGTCTGTTTGTCAGCAGGATAACTCAAAAGGTTTTGAACGGATTTTGATGAAATTTTGTGGAGTGGTTGGAAATGACAAGAGGAACAAGTGATTAAATTTTAGTGGTGATCCGGATCATGATCCAGATCCAGGAATGTTTTAAAGGATTCTTCACCATTGCGGGATAGGGGGAATTTTGACATTCTAGTTTCTAACTCCACAAAAACAAGGCAGAAAGGCTTGAAAAAAATTAGGGTGTAACATAGTCAAATGTTCTATCAAACAATAAAGTTTGGTGATGATCGGATCCGGATTCCAGATCTGGTGATCCAGAATATGCAAAAATATAGGGAAAATAGAAAATGTGTCATTGTGAGGTGACAAATGAAGCTAGAGATGCACAACTAACACTAAATTGACACTGATTCAGTAAGGTGTCATCAGATTTGATGTAGCTTCAAATGTTATGGAGCTAGATCCAGAAGAAAACCGCCATTACTGAAAAATTGTTTTTATACAATAACTTTTGAACTAATAAAGACATAAAAGTGATTCCAAGTTCTAGTGCTATGTTTTCATGGTCAAGGATGTCAAATATAAAGGAAAGAAAAGTGTGTGTATCATAGTTTTGGTTGTAACACTGAATTGTTGAATAAATCACTGTGCCAAGGAGAGAATCTCTTTAGGGTCAGTGACCCTATGGCCTTGTGTAGCACATGCAACACTTAAAAAATAGTTCTATTTCAGAATTTACTGTTATTTATTTAGAGAAGTGTTTCATAAATGTTAAAAAAAATCATATATTTGCAGTTTAGTTGAATAATAAATTGAATTTTGTCTCTTATTTGTTTTTGTCTATAAGCACATGCAATATTAATATCAGTGCTCAGATGACAGTAGCTTCTGGGAAACATGCAAGTTGCAATAAACTGTGATGCCAAGCACTAAGGATACATGCTATCCAGTCACAGCAGATGAAATTTTAACATCATTGTTAGATTTTTCTAGGTTCAATGATTCCACGGCGTGTAGATGTTATGGCGTCAGTGACCCAGTGGCCTTGGCAGAGGTTTGCACTCTCCGAGTGCTTCTAGTATTTTTGTCTTTTAAATTTGTTTTATGTCAAACACAGCACTTGATGCTGCAGGGGTGAAAGGCCCTGCGCTCCGACTGTAGATGACTGTATCTCTTCCCGATGTACAGCTGCGCTCCAGCTTACTTTCACCTCTGCAAACAGGAGTAACAACAATGGTTAAGGGAAATATATTGACGTAAAAGTATACATTTTTTTGAGGAAATGCAGTAGAGTAAAAGTGAAAGTTTCCAGAAATGTACAAATACATCAAAATTCTACAGCAATGAAGTATTTCTACTTTGTTACATTACAACACTGTAAAGAGGTGTCTTGCATCTTTGTCCCGTAACTTAACTTACGAGGTCTGTCCATAAAGTATCGTACCTTTTTATTTTTTTTTTTAAACTATATGGATTTGATTCATATGTTTTCACGTCAGACAGTGCTTACCAGTCCAGTACGTATCAGTGAAATTGTGGAGAGCTGGACATGTCCAAACTTGTCCTCTGACACGCCGAAACAGAGGTGTTCCTTTGTCTCGCTTCCAAAGCGAATCGGTCGTGACACGCAAAGCCTCCGCGCAGCTTTCCATGACAAAATCTCTTGTTAAAAGTCAAATCTTCCGGAAAATGGCTGATGTCCAGCTCTTGTGATAACCAGAGAAAGAGCACACGACAGTCTCGTATCCACAGAGCCATCAGCTCAGAAATGGTCCGGTGGCTTGTGCCGTGTCGTCGCAGCTCGGAGCGCGGCGTGCTGAGCGTCCTTAAAGGGGTCCTTAAAGCTGTACTACCAGACCTTATTCTCTGTGAAGCCCATAAAATTTTCACCGAAAGCCAGATACATTTTTCGAATAGTTTCCAGGTGCCAGTCTCTAACAGCTTCTGAAACAATTCTGATGGAAAAAAAACCCCCAAATCATTCTGCCATTTCCAGACAATGAAAATCCGACAATGGGGCGGGACCACTCCTTCCACAAGGCGTGCTCACAGGCGAATGACGTCACCGACAGGCGTGGAAAAACTCACACATGCGCACAAGGGTTCAAGCATGTCTGACGTGAAAACATATGAATCAAATCCATATAGTTTAAAAAAAAATAAAAAGGTACGATACTTTATGGACAGACCTCGTATGTATCGGAAACCATATATAATTTCAGTTTTCTAATTTACATATACAGTTAGTACATTTAAGTAATAATAATGTGTACACGGCAGCACGGTGGATTAGTGGTTAGCACTGGTGGCTCACAGCAAGAAGGTCATGGGTTCAATTCCCACTTGTGGCCTTTCTGTGTGTAGTTTGCATGTTCTGCCCGTGTTTGTGTGGGGTTTCTCTGGGTGCTCCGCTTTCTTCCCACATCAAAAACATGCAGGTTAGGTGAATTAGACACTAATAATGTCAGGCGTGGCATAAACAGAGCAGGACAAGTTCAACGTCAAGGGCAAACACTGGCAGGAAAAACAAGGCGAGGAAAGACTGGAAAGTGAATAATATTCAACAATCGGGCAGTGAGCTGTGAGACTGTGAGGGCTTAAATAACTGGTGGTGCAATTAGTGGAGAAATGAGGAGCAGGTGTGCACAAAGTGCTGGAAGGGGGCGTAACCAGGGAAGACAAAGGTAAGTGCAAGAGAGTGCAGAGAGGCAAAAACAAAGTGAACTGGGGCAAGATAACTAAGTGGCTGAAAAACCGACGGTGCAAAGCAAGTAAAATAAGTGACAGAATAACTAACAATGAATAATGTGACATGCTCCAGACAAGCAATAATGCGTGAGCAAAACAAAAGGGGGAAACATGACTAATCCAAACAGCAGGAAACAAGAAGATCTATGATTATAATTGAAACTACAACAGGGACTGATACAGATTAAAGTATAAAAATAATATGCAATAACCGATAGACATGATGAATCAGACTACAAACTGAGAAGAAAATAACTGACATGAAACAATACCAGTAACCACAAAATACAACACAAAATAAATAATAAACAGAGAATAAACAAACCCAGTGACTACAGAATAATCAAATAAATAAAAGATAACTGAAAAATAGAAAATGTAATAAATAACAAATGAAAATTGATATGAAAATAAACACTGAAGGTGAATAATATCCAAAACCTGTGAATAATAACCAAAACCTGTGACTAAAGGATAATACAAAAATGTGATAAACAGAACTAAGCTAACAATACAAGATGCTCAAAAGCAAACTAAACCAGTGACCAAACCATAATACAAGAAATGAAGTAAACAGAATCAATCTAAGACTGGAGTGACTGAGTGATCAAGAGTGAACAAATACAAAGATAACAGAAACAAAACCAATGATAACACGAACACAGAAGGCACAGAATACAAAATTGGATACAGATCCATACTAAAGACAGATGGCCCTAAAAGTCTGGATCATGACAAATAGAACACATGGTTCAGTAATTATGCTGTTGTAATTCCTGTTGGTTTAATGTTGCTAAAATATTCAATTTCAGATGCAATATTTAATAGTTGTGATTTTTCAATACATAAATTTTAAGTAAATTATATTTACATTATGATCTTTGCCGTAGATATCTTAATACTGATCTTATTAACAAGCATGTTAGTTTTGGTATTGCAATTTGTTTTGGGAAAACTGAATATACTGACCAAAAGAAGAAAAAAATTATTGAGATAAACCACACAAAACTCCTTTTCCAGAGCATATAACAGAATTTCGATTGATTGTTTTACAGAAGGTAAAGGGAACTAGAACTTTACTGAGACAAGAATATTCTGACTGTAAAATGACAGTAATTTAGCTCCATCGAAATACACCATTTCAGAGAAACTTAACCCATAAGCGACCCAGTGGGGTCATTTATGACCCTGGGCATATATTTTTGTGGACCATTTTTCTAATTTTAATCAGAAAAAAGTTTCCTGCCATGAATTTGTCAATCTACTTGTCCTGTAGTTGTTCATAAAATTTTGCAAGCATCGGCCAATCTGTGTGGCAAGTATCATCCAAACGTGTGGATCACTTATGACCCCAGGAAGATCGATGAGATTGTAGACATTATAGCTTCTAATGGTTTTGTAATTTGTCAACTGTAATCATTATATTTTGCTGTTTTGCCAGGAAGCATGGCCAACAGACCCGGAGTAGCAAGATTTCCAGCTGCACAAGCATCGAGACTGATTCTTGATGCCCAGAGTGAGGATGAAAAGGATGATGATGGACAAATATATTAAATGGTGAAATAAATATGAAGAACCCTAAAACAATCATTTATATGGACATATTTTAATAAAAAGTCATAAATAACTCCACTCTGTCATATTAATTGCTAAAATAGCTTCGTCGCTTGAGGGTTAAAGTTTACTCCTTTTCAACAACTTTATTTCGAGGTCCTCATGTCTGAAGCTTCTTGTCAAAAATTCACTCTGATCCTCGATTTTTGCATACCGAAACCCCTGTCTGCTCAGGACAGGCTGTTTCTGTGTCTGGGCCATTAAATCCCCATACCTGTCTGACCACACCCCTCCCTTCAAGGGGACATGGCTTGGGCTTGCAGAAGCAGGCAGAACTCAGCTTAAAACCACAGAGGTGTTTGCAGGGAATAAAAAGTGGGAGCTGCCAGGCAGAACCAGTGAGCGGAATGAACACGTAGCTGGGGGAGTGTCACCCACCTGGAGGAAGTGTTATTTCTACAGATGATGTTATTGAGGGAAACACTACAATCAGCCCCTGTGAGTACAAATTTTCTGAAAGGTGGAAAAGGAAAAAGAGGGAGAAGATGGACTTTTCTCATTTTGGAGGATTTATAGACAAGCTACAGACACATACAGTGGCTTGCAAAAGTATTTGGCCCCTTGATATTTCATGCATTTTAATTTATTTATGCCATTTCAAATACAAAAAGTAAATCAGAGTTCTAAATGTAAAACTTTCCAAAATTATCTTCCTTAAACTCAAAATCAAACCAAATCTCTACAACTTGATATAAATTAATTAAAAATCTAAAAGCCAAGACGATGGGTCCTATAAGTAATGGGCCCCTTTTGGTATTATACCTGTAAATAACCAGTTTTCTCGCCAGTTTTCTTCAGAGAAGTCAGATTAAAATGTGTGAAGTATCAAGAGGCTGAATACTTTTGCAAGTCACTGTATTATTAGAAAACCATGGTTAAGTGCACTTTGCATGATATGTGACCTTAAAGAATTACATTGTCCTTTGTCCCAATGGGAAAGCAGCCCCATCTGAACAGGGTTTGTCTGATGTTTTCCTAACTGTTGTTAGACTGAATTTTCTTGCCTTTAAATAGTGTAATGTTGCAACAGAAACAAATGTCTAGTATAGTAGTGAACACTGAAGACAAAGGAAACATTTAACATAACATACAACAGAAAATGATAGTGGAATTGACATAGAGTATATGAAATCCAGATGATTAATCATGCAAATTTGAATATGAATACAGCAAGGGGCATGTGATGAGGTAGACTCCTCTCCTTTGGTCACATGGCATTTAATTACTTTCTAAGCATGACGAGTCACAAAAATGTCTCATTTGACAAAATTATGACTGATGAAAAATGCATAATAGATATGTACATATGTGGACAAATTGTTCGTACCTTCCTGTTACACAAAGAAAGCATATCGTGGTCACTGAAATAATTTGAAACTGACAAAAATAACACAAAATAAAAATGTACAGATAATTAACTGATGAAAATCAGACATAATTTTTCACTTCTGATTCAGCACAATCATTTTAAAAACAAACTGTCACTGTGCGGTTTGGAATCATGGTGCATACAACACTGAACATGGACAACAGAAAACTAAAAAAATCTCCTTTAACAGTGGAATATCCGGATAAAATGCTGAAACCAACTTCTTCTGAAACTTCTCTGTTCTCTCACGACGTCCTGGATCAATAGAGCCTGAAATGTGGAGGTTTTCAGCTTGAAACAGGCTGACGACGGCGCCTGGGAGCGCTGCATGGGAAGTCCTTAAAGCGACAGTATCACCTCAAAATCTCTCATCAGCCGTTAAAATTTTCACTGAAAACCAGCTTAATTTTTCGAACCGTGTCCACTTCGATGTGTCTCACAGGTTTAGAAAAAATTTTGATCAAACAAAGCGCCAGTCTCTCAGCAACTTCTCAGACAAAGGAATTCCGACGAGGGGCTGGACGACTCCTCCCACAAGGAGTGCTCACAGGCGAATGACGTCACCGACATGCGTGGAAAAACTCACGCATGCGCACCAGCATTCAAGCATGTCTGACGTAAAAACATATGAATGAAATCCATATAGTTTTTGAAAAAAATAAAAAGGACCTATACTTTATTGACAGACCTTGTGTATATATATATATATATATATATATATATATATATACAGTAGTGTTCAGAATAATAGTAGTTTTGAGTATATTTCTTATTGTTACATGGGAAACAAGGCACCAGTAGATTCTCACAAATCCAACAAGACCAAGCATTCATGATATGCACACTCTTAATGCTATGAAATTGGGCTATTAGTAAAAAAAAAATGTAGAAAAGGGGGTGTTCACAATAATAGTAGCATCTGCTGTTGACGCTACAAACTCAAAATTATTATGTTCAAACTGCTTTTTTAGCAATCCTGTGAATCACTAAACTAGTATTTAGTTGTATAACCACAGTTTTTCATGATTTCTTCATATCTGCGAGGCATTAATTTTGTTGGTTTGGAACCAAGATTTTGCCTGTTTACTAGTGTGTTTGGGGTCATTGTCTTGTTGAAACACCCATTTCAAGGGCATGTCCTCTTCAGCATAAGGCAACATGACCTCTTCAAGTATTTTGACATATCCAAACTGATCCATGATACCTGGTATGCGATATATAGGCCCAACACCACAGTAGGAGAAACATGCCCATATCATGATGCTTGCACCACCATGCTTCACTGTCTTTACTGTGAACTGTGGCTTGAATTCAGAGTTTGGGGGTCGTCTCACAAACTGTCTGCGGCCCTTGGACCCAAAAAGAACAATTTTACTCTTATCAGTCCACAAAATATTCCTCTATTTCTCTTTAGGCCAGTTGATGTGTTCTTTGGCAAATTGTAACCTCTTTTGCACATGTCTTTTATTTAACAGAGGGACTTTGCAGGGGATTCTTGCAAATAAATTAGCTTCACACAGGCGTCTTCTAACTGTCACAGCACTTACAGGTAACTCCAGACTGTCTTTGATCATCCTGGAGCTGATCAATGGGTGAGCCTTTGCCATTCTGGTTATTCTTCTATCCATTTTGATGTGTTGTGTGGGCCGCTGAAGAGGAGGTACTGCTGGCCCACCACCACCAGATGGCGCCCTGCTTGGAGTGCGGGCTCCAAGCACGAGAGGGCGTCGGAGCCGCTGGAGGTGACAGCTGTCATCTATCAACACCAGCTGTCACCCATCACCACCACTATAAAGACCGGACTGCAACTCCACCTCCTCGCCGAGAAATCTTCTATCATACAGGTAATTTTCTCTGCTGACTTAAATTCGAGTATTAGTCTGATCTCTTTTTGCAGCCGTTTTCCTGGGACGGATACCCTGTCTGCGGAGTTGGACAGTGTGGACTGCGACGGCTTTGCCTCACACCCCACCCAGATAAGTGGTTATCTCAGGAGCTGCACGAATGTGTGATTGAAGGTGGAGGTTCTCCCTCCTTAACTGAACACAGACTGTGGGATTACTGAGTGTGCGGACTCACACTCATCCAGAACTGTTTCTGTTTTCTGCCAGCAGTACCGGGTCTGACTGCTGAAGACAGTGGCCACCTGGGGCGCAGGGCTTGGCGGCTCCGGTGTTCTTCAGGTCCGTTGGTGGTGAGGCTTGTGTGGGTTCCGGCTTCTCTCTCACCGGACGTCTCCTATCTTCGAGCCTGCCACACGTCACCTTTTTGTTGGATTGATATAACACATATTTGTATCTGTCTGTCTTACGTTGTGCACCTTCACAACATTAAATTGTTACTTTTTGGCTATTCCATTGTCCCTTCATTAACGCCCCCTGTTGTGGGTCCGTGTCACGACACTTCCTCAACATGATGGTTGTTTTCCATTTTCTTCCACGCGTCTCTGTTTTTTTTTGTCCATTTTAAAGCATTGGAGCTCATTGTAGATGAACAGCCTATAATTTTTTGCACCTGCGTATAGGTTTTCCCCTCTCCAATCAACTTTTTAATCAAACTACGCTGTTCTTCTGAACAATGTCTTGAACGTCCCATTTTCTCAGGCTTTCAAAGAGAAAAGCATGTTCAACAGGTGCTGGCTTCATCCTTAAATAGGGGACACCTGATTCACACCTGTTTGTTCCACAAAATTGAAGAACTCACTGACTGAATGCCACACTACTATTATTGTGAACACCCCCCTTTTCTACTTTTTTTTATTAATAGCCCAATTTCATAGCCTTACGAGTGTGCATATCATGAATGCTTGGTCTTCTTGGATTTGTGAGAATCTACTGAATCTACTGGTACCTTGTTTCCCATGTAACAATAAGAAATATACTCAAAACCTGGATTAATCTTTTTAGTCACATAGCACCTACTATTATTCTGAACACTACTGTATATTGGGGAAAACCCAACAATTTTCCAATACCATGGCCAATAAAAATGACCTGACCCTCCCATCCCCACTTCAAAGAGCAGTGTGAGGATCGTAATACATATTTCTGCCAATTTTGGTGTCTAGCCCATGTATTCGCTCGCACTAGATTGGAATAGAAATGTATCATGGATAGTTAATGTATAGCTGATGTGCTGCAGTGACACTGAGCAAAACAGGATCAGCCAAAAAGAAAGATGATGATCTTCAGTAGCCTTGGAGGAGAGAGGATTCAGAAAAACAAAACAATATAAGGTTAGCTGTAGTGCGAGTCCCTGCTATGTAAAAGCGCATCAGGCTTATAAGCCCTTTATTTAAAGATGTCCACTCCAAAATGAGTATGTAATGTCTGTACTGTACATTTTAAATTTTGCAGTGTTAAATTACCACAAAAGCATATGGTCCATTCCAAATAGTGGTAAATTTTGCTCTTAGTGCTGATCAACTGCATTTAACTCTGCAACAGAGTTGATTTAACACTCTTTTGGCCATGTGCACTTGCCGCAGTGATAATTTATATTATGAAGCTAATCAGTATCTTTATATTTTTAAATAATATGAAAGTTTTAACATTCGCTGTTTCAGGGGGGATGGCATATTTGTTGCCTCTGAAGGATGGAATCAGCAGTGTGCTAAAAAATGTTTTGTCATCATTAAAATGAATTTCATCAATAAGCTTATTTAATTTTTTTTAGTACAGCCCCATCAAACAGCACCACCTGCTCTGTGCATTAGCAGTTTGACTAATTTTTACTGTTCTTATCCTCTGGCTATAATAGCTGACGAGGCTCTATCTCAATTCAATATTTTCCTTTCCAATCTTATTTTTAGCATGAAGTGGGGAAAAAAAACAACTAAACAATATTCAGCACCATCTGCCAGTGTGAACAATTGTTTTATTGTTTTTGTGATGACAATTTCCCACATGCTGGCTGTTTATAAGAAGCAATTAGAGCCTCACACAAAAATCATAAAATAGTTAAGAAAGCCATGAATAACATGAGTTGGTGGTTTTGACAGTTTATTTCCACCCCTATATTAAATAACTTATTTCGTACTTAGAAACTTTTATGTGTTTTTCATTAACAGACATTTTGCCTCAGATGTTTCTCCATTCATCATTCCTTCCTTTTTCTCACCTCCTTCCACTGTCCTCTTTATGGGTTTCAAACAGAACTCGATGCACTTCAGTTTTTGAGCTTTACAGTAATAGGTTAATGTTTGTATTTTTGTAACAACGGGGGGAAAAATCAGAAAAAACAACTAAAATAACTTGAAAATGCCTGTTCACAGTTAAAAACATGAAAGCCTGAAACGTACAGCAAGGCTCACTTTTGTGTCACATGTTATTTTTTGTTGTTTTGCTTTGTTTCGTTTTTTTTCCATTTAAGGGGTTTGTAGTATCAGATTTAACCTTTCAGACTGGCGACATGGCGGTTGCATCTGAAAAACCTCCCACATGTGTGTGTTGCATTGTGTGTACCCCACCTAGACTACAATCTATTTTTTTTTTCAAGATTGCCATGAGTGACACACAGTTAAAACAGAGCGCAGTCATTATGGAATCATACTGGCAACATTGAATAATTAACACCTTTTACTGGACTTTCTGACTGGTAAAGAAGTCAAACATGAAAAATATTCATTGAGTCATTCATTTTTCTGCTGCTTATCCGGGTCTAGTTCATAGTGGCAGCAGACTGAGCCGTTCATCCCACACTAACCTATCTTTAATTTAATTTAATTAGCTTATAATGCGCCAAATCACAGCAAAAGCCATCTCAAGGCGCCTTACATAAAACAATTCATCATAAAATTTAATTAAATAATTAAAAATGAAAAGAAATTCAAACATAAATAAAACAGACTTAAAAGAATAAAACGGATAAAAAATAAAAACTATTCATAAGAAAGAGAATAAAAATAGGTTTTCAGTCTTGACTTAAAAATGTCCACAGACTCACGGTCACAGGAAGACTATTCCACAGGGTGTGTGCACGATACAAAAAGGCTCTTTGACCTGCTGACTTCTTCTTCACCCTGGGAACACAGAGAAGTCCCGCATCCTACGACCGCAAAACCCGGGCCGGCACGTAGAGTTCCACCAGATCAGCCAGATAAGATGGCGCCAGTCCATGAACAACCTTATAAGTCAATAACAAAACCTTAAAATCTGTTCTCACAGAGACAGGGAGCCAGTGCAAAGATGCCAAAATGGGTGTGATATGTTCAGACCTTCTGCTATGTGTCAAAATCTTTGTCCAAGTTCTGTAACTCTTCCCATTGAATCAGTCAATCAGCGTTTATTTATAGAGCCCTTTACAACACCGAAGGTGACCAAAGTGCTTCACAATAAAACAGAAACAATTTAAAATGTATAAGACAATTTAAACAACACATAAATGCACAGAACTAAAAGAGGAAAATACATTCAGGTAAAGTGTCACTGTGCTACTGCGTGTTGAAAGCCAGTCTGAAAAGATGAGTTTTAAGCCTAGATTTAAAGAGGCCAAAGTCAGTGATAGTGCGCATGTCGGGGGGCAGTTTGTTCCAGAGTCTGGGCCCCGCGACTGAAAAAGCCCGATCACCCCAGTGTTTATATTTCACTCGAGGGACGTCCAGCAGGAGCTGATCTAAGGACCTCAAGGCTCTGGTCGAGCTCCGAACCTTCAGGAGCTCGGACAAGTACAGAGGGGCAAGGCCATTGAGGGCTTTAAAAACAAAAAGCAAAATTTTAAAATCAACTCTAAAAGAAACTGGAAGCCAGTGCAATGAAGAAAGAACTGGGGTGATGTGCTGACGTCTACATACGTTTGTTAAAAAAACGGGCAGCGGCGTTTTGTACCAGCTGGAGGCGATTCAGACAGGACCAAGGGACTCCAACATATAGTGCGTTACAGTAGTCGATCCTTGAACTAATAAGAGCGTGAATTATTTTTTCAAGGTCTAAACGGTTTAAAAAAGGTTTTACCTTTGTTAAAAGACGTAATTGATAAAAGCTCGCTCTAACCACACTGGCAATCTGGTTTTCAAATCTTAAAGAACTGTCCAAAATGACACCAAGGTTTTTTACTGTAGATTTAAAATTAGAAGCCAGTAACCCAAAGTCTTCAAATGAGGTGTCGACAAACAAAATGCAGTCAGTTTTTTCCTCATTTAGATGGAGGAAATTCTGGTTTAGCCACCGTTTTATATCGGCTATGCAGTCCATGAGACGTTTAATGTTGTCCACTCGATTTGATGACACTGGCAGATAGATTTGCAGATCATCTGCGTAACAGTGAAATGAAAGTTTGTGTCTTATTATTATGGACCCCAATGGTAACATGTAAAGAGAAAATAAAATGGGACCAAAAATAGAGCCCTGGGGCACTCCACATGACAGAGGGGCAACAGAGGAGGACAGGTCACCGATCATAACAGAAAATTTCCTGTTTGATAAATATGATTCAAACCATTTCAATACTGTACGCTGTCATCACCTGGTTTTACCCACGTTTCCGTCAACAAGAGGAAATCCAACTCGCGTTGAGAAAAAGTCATTCAAGATAAAAGTTTTGTTTGAGAGAGATCTGGTGAGTGCGATGCGTAGGGTTGTGAGGATATTCCGCTCATAACTCAGAGCAACAGGGTGAAGATTTACCTGCACGGAGCCTCGCCTACACACGCTGACGCGCTGCTGGCTGCTGCAGAGCTGGTAGCCAGTGCCTAGATCAGCTGATCGGACCTCCAAAGAGCGCCGCACCGCGAAGCCGTTGTAACCTCCAGGAATCCTCGTGATGTCCGTGGGATCAGACGCCGATGACTGAGCCATGTAAGCTCTCAGTCGGACAAGTACACCGCCTCGTTTCCCTTGCTTTCTGTTGCAGCACTTGTGGGACAGAGGGACAGGTACAAGCTGCAGGTAGTGGGGTGCAGACGCCAGAAACGGCGGGGCCATCTTCGATTGTCCACTACAGACAAAAATCTGTGATTAGCAACAGAATCGCAGATATTCAAAAGAGTCTGGCAATCATACACCAGTAGCGGTGACACTTGTGTAATAAAAACCAATATAAACAGCAGTAGCAATAAAATACTGCGCAGAGGTAGACGACAGGCCGTGTACAGTGGCGCCATCTTTTCTTCATTTTACCCTCATTAATCCCAAGATATTCCCAAACCAGATGGGAAAAATAATCCCTCAAGCATTTCCTGGGTCTTCCCCCCAGGCCTCCTTCCAGTTGGATGTGGCTTGAGAGCTGACCAGGGAGCATCCTCACTAGGTGCCTGAATCACTTCATCTGATTCTTTTCGATACAAAGAAGTATCAGCTCTACTCGGAGTCCTCCCTCCCTGATAGTTCAGCTTCTCACACTGTACAAGATGGAGGAATCTCAATTCCACCATCAAAATGATCCCCGATTTTATTCTTTCAGTCATTACCCAAAGTTTACTTCCACTGGTGAGTATAGGAGCGTAAATTGTCTGGTAAATTGGGAACTTCTCATTCTGGCTCAGCTTCCTCTTGACCATGATGGTCCAGTACATGAAGTACCGTCCAGTACAATGGATTATGAAATGATCTAACAAAATAAATGCTGATGTGATTATATATTTCTATTATAAATTGTTTGACGTGAGGTGTGCTTCCAGGTAAGTACTATCTGGTGGACATCTGCATCAGTTAGATGAACCAGTAAAAAGTATACTTGTGTGTGCACATACACATGCAAACAAAACAGGCCAAACAAATTTGCGGTGGAAAAATTACATCCAAAAAGAAAAAAAAAAAACAGTAACAGAAAAAAGAGAATCGGCAATAAACGTTACATTCAAAGACATATATTGGGAAAGACAGAACACAAATGCAGCTGAAACACAGCTCAGTCTATATGAGGTGCTTTGTAAAAGGGTCCAACTTTATGTTATTACACAGGAACAAATGAAGTGTGTGTGAGTTGTCATTTGGTGGGAAGGTAAGGATCCTTCTTGCACATGCATCAATTTTTTCTTGCCTGCAGAGCGCCTCAGTCTACTGGGCCCCATTAACAATGTCATTTGCTATAACATGAGGGAATGACTTGAGCAAAGGTATTGCATCAAATTTTGCCAAAGCTTGGTGATATCCAAGATTCACAAGATTTAGCAAGCTTAAAGATTTAGCAGTAGAACCGCTTCAAAAATTGGCACAGAATAAAATGTTGGATTTTTATTTTGACGGGAATCCATGAAACAGTTCGGAAAGGCTCCCCATCTTATATTAAAAGGCACAACCAATGCAGCCAATGTACAAATGTTGGTGCTTTCATCCACCCAATAACTACAATTTCAAAAAATTTCAAAAAGCAACATGTCCAATTGGAATTATAGTTCTTGCAAGACCCTCACTACAATGACAAAATCTAATATTTGAATGAATGAATGAATAAATCAAAATGTTGTCATTTCACAACTATTTTTCAAACAAAATTCTGAAATGTCGCTTCATCTTTTGTGGAAATATATAATAGAAACCCAACTCCAGTGTCGCCACGATTCCAGCCCCGACCATTTAATTACACATTGCCAGTGACGTGTCTGACTGTCCACTCATCCAGTTCTTCATTCTGGTTTTGTCCATTTTATTGTCTACTTCCTCTCATCCACACCTTGCTGCTGCTTTTCTCAGTTTTTCCTCCGTGCTCCTAATTTTCTCCACCATTCCCTGATTTGCTACACACATCAGTCCTCACATTTATCTCTGCTGGTTCCACTGATAAAAGGATTTCCTTCTTAAGTTGCACCAATTGTGTCATGTCAGATCTGTTAAAATGAAGGGAGGATTACGGAGAATAAAGTGTTTAAAAGTTTCCCACAAAACATACATAAAGACAGCCTGCTGATATGAGATGAATGAGGAGAGAGAGAGAAAGACAGAGGCCTGGAAGGTGCCCTTGGATTAAGTTTGTTCCAAATGGTCCACTTAAAAGTGAGCATTAGATTGCTGTGAAGCTCCACCTATACTCTATCACAGTGTTCAAGATATATGTTTAGTATTGCGGTTGTTGAGTTTATTGAAATCTACTCATATTATTGCCATTGTCTGGGTTTGCAGTTGTGCTAATTATTAATTAGTCATCCTATTTTTTTTTATCTAATTCATGTGATTAAGTATTTAACTGCTATGTGTTACTTTGTCTTTAGTGGATTGCAGTATGTAGAGATGCTTCATTTATTTCATTTATTGATTATTGTTGGCAGTTTGTCTGAATAATATGATTCCAACCTTTGACCCATGTCAAAATGGGATGAATAATTAAATTATATCATGCTATAAGGAAAAATCAAGATAGACGACACAAGCCTTGAACCAGTGATTCCTGTATTATTGACCAGATGCTTTACTACTCAAGTACACAAGGAAGAGCTCTACAGAGCCCTATCTTTCTATAGCCAGCCAATTTTGTGTTTTCAACACAAAATTGCTTGCTGGGAATGTAAATTGGTATGAGGCATACAGGCACACCCCTTTATGTTAATTATCTCATTTGTCCAAGAGAAAAAACACAGGGACTAGCCACCTCATATATTTATGTATTTATACATTTATTTATCCTTCAGATCAAATGTGAATTAAAACTAATCAAAAGGGTCAATGTCTAGATATATGTATAAAAGTATAACTAAATCAATTTAAGCATAAATGGTAAATGGATTGTGTAAATGCATGTATAATACTATAAATACAGGTATAAAATTACAAATAAGTGTAGTAAAGCATAAGTAAAGGTATCAAAGTATAAATGTATTACAAAAAAGTAAATACTTATTTGTACATTTACTTATCTATTTATTTGTACATTTAAATATTTATTTAGTCTTAATGTTTGGTCATCCACAGAGAAGCTTAAAATTACATAGATTCACTTATCTGAGCAATGACATTCATGTCTCTGGGCCTTTGGCCTTTAAGGCTGAGAGACAAAAGTAAAGCGTTTACAGAGTCATGAAGTTGCTAGACAGAGGTGTTTGATGATACCAATATTTTTGCAAGATAAAGAAGGTCTTTGGGTTGCTGGTCATTTCTGTCTTGCAGTATGCTTGAAGCACATGGGCATTAAACAGTGACCTAAGTCAACAACTGGGTGTCTTTGGTACGAGATCTCTTCAGAGGATCACTGTGTACCAGTGGAATGACTTTGTGTCAAATGGACAGCTACTTGGTGAGACTCCAGTGAGGGTTACTTGCATTGTGAGGGAATCTCAGCTACAACATTTTGTCACTGTGGCACATTTCTCTGTGCTCGATCCAGCCACAGTGTTGTGGACCTCAGTAATTGGCTTGAGTGGGCCAAGGGACGGTCATATTTCAGCTGGCTGTGACATATGCCTACATTCACGAGGTGGAGATGTACTCACTATCTGCCTGGGTAGTTGCCCTCCAAGACCAAAGGTGGTTCCATAGTGTGGTTGATGGGGTAATGTGTGGCATGAGTGCATGGTCCCAGGCCTGACCTTGTAGTGTGCACTTGGTTCAGTTTATACCTTGACTATTTATATTAAAAAGTTAAGTTAGGATGAGACGCATTGTGCTGTATTCATGTTTCTGTACAGTTGCCACTTCCCAATAGTATTACACACTTTAAAGCCACACCAGTCCACATCCATCATCACACAATAAATCAAAACTTCAGGCACTTTAACTTTTGACCACTATGCAAACTGAAATTGACCTTTGTGGCCATTTTTTGCTGTTTTTATTCCATAACTTCAAAGAAATGAATTCATAGATAGTCAACACTCAAGAAACTGACTTGTTGGATTGGATTTCATCTAATAAATATATGTAGTCCTAACTAAATAAAATGGATGTGCTTTATTTGAGTTGGGGCTATGTATAATTATTATATTGAAATCGTGCTCATAACTGAATTGCGTTCATCCAATGAGTCTTTTTTTAGTGTAGACTTATGGTATACTTCTAAAATTGATTGGACAATTTTTAAATATTAACCTCTGTCTAATCCAATACACTATCGAATAATACCAGTACCATCTAATAAATATATGTAGTGTTGGGAAGGTGTCGTAGCACGGACCCACAACAGGGGGCGCAAATGAACGGACAATGAGTAAGCCAAAAGGTAACAATTTAATGTTGTGACAATACACAACTAAACACACAAAATCTGCAAAGTCAATTAACACCAGGTGACGTGTGGGCAGGCTCGAAGATAGGAGACCCCGATGAGAGAGAGGCCGCGTCCCACACGGCTTCCACCACCAACGGCCTGAAGAACACCGGAGCCGCCAAGTCCCGAATCCCCAGGTGACCTCTGTCTTCGGCTGTCGACCCTGGTACTGCTGGCAAAAAGCAGAAACAAGATGAATGAGTGTAAGTCTGTACACTCAGTGGTCCTCGGTCTGTACACCGTTAGGAGGGGGAACCTCCACCTCCGAATCACACACTCGTGCAACTCTTGTGTAACCACTTATCTGTCCAGAGAGTAAGGCGCAGTCGTCGTCGTTACGCCAAACGCCGAAGTCCCAGATAAGGCTCCGTCCACAAGAATAGGGCTGCAAATGAGAACTGGATTATAACACAATGTGTCAGTAGCAGAGAACGTACCTCTCGGTAGTCGATTTCTCGGCGGGGAGGTGGAGTTGCAGTCCGGCTTAAGTGGTGGTGTAGATGAGTGACAGCTGGTGTGATGAGTGACAGCTGTCACTTCCTCTGGGTCTGGCGCCCTCTCGTGCTTGGAGCCCGCACTCCAAGCAGGGCGCCCTCTGGTGGTAGTGGGCCAGCAGTACCTCCTCTTCAGCGGCCCACACAACAGGACGCCCCCCTCAACGGGCGCCTCCTGGCTTGTCCGGGTGTCTTTTGTAGAAATCGGCCAGGAGGGCCGGGTCCAGGATGAAGCTCCTCTTCACCCAGGAGCGTTCTTCAGGTCCATACCCCTCCCAGTCCACCAGATATTGGAACCCCCGGCCCTTACGACGGACGTCCAGGAGCCTGCGTACCGTCCAAGCAGGCTCCCCGTCGATGAGCCGGGCAGGAGGCGGCATGGGTCCAGGTGTACAGAGGGGCGAGGTGTGGTGTGGCTTGATACGGGACACGTGGAAGACAGGGTGGATCCGCAGTGAAGCCGGGAGTCGGAGCTTCACTGCGGCTGGGTTGATGATCTTGAGGATAGTGAATGGTCCGATGTATCTGTCCTTTAACTTGGGTGAGTCCACACAGAGGGGGATGTCCTTAGTTGACAGCCACACCTCCTGCCCGGGCTGGTACGTAGGGGCCGGGGAACGTCGGCGGTCCGCATGGGATTTGGCCCTCGTCCGGGCCTTTAACAGGGCAGAGCGGGCGGTCCGCCACACCCGGCGGCATCTCCTGAGGTGGGCCTGGACCGAGGGCACACCGACCTCTCCCTCCACCAGCGGGAACAATGGGGGCTGGTACCCCATACACACCTCAAAAGGGGAGAGGCCGGTAGCAGACGAAACTTGGCTGTTGTGGGCATACTCGATCCAGGCCAGATGGTGACTCCAGGCCGCCGGATGTGCGGAGGTGACACACCGAAGGGCCTGCTCCAACTCCTGGTTGGCCCGCTCTGCCTGGCCGTTGGTCTGGGGGTGGTACCCGGACGAGAGACTCACGGTGGCCCCCAGCTCCTTGCAGAAACTCTTCCACACCTGAGAAGAGAACTGGGGACCACGATCTGATACAATGTCCGATGGTATCCCATGCAGCCGCATGACGTGATGGACCAGGAGGTCTGCCGTCTCCTGGGCCGTCGGGAGCTTCGGGAGGGCCACGAAGTGGGCCGCCTTGGAGAACCGGTCCACTATCGTGAGAACGATGGTGTTGCCCTGGGACGGCGGGAGGCCCGTGATGAAATCCAGGCCGATGTGAGACCAGGGGCGATGAGGCACTGGCAGGGGTTGGAGGAGGCCCGTCGTCCTCCGATGGTCTGCCTTGCCCCTGGCGCAGATGGTACAGGCCTGGATGTAGTCCCGGATGTCGGTTTCCAGGGACGCCCACCAGAAGCGCTGCTGGACTACTGCCACGGTCCTACGCACTCCGGGATGACAGGAGAGCTTGGACCCGTGACAGAAGTCCAATACGGCAGCTCTAGCCTCTGGTGGGACGTACAGTCTGTTCTTGGGGCCAGTCCCCGGGTCCGGGCTCCTGGTCAGGGCCTCCCGGACGGTCTTCTCCACGTCCCAGGTAAGGGTGGCCACGACAGTGGACTCGGGGATGATGGTCTCGGTGGGGTTCGACAGCCCCGCTTTGGCTTCTTCTTCATGCACCCGGGACAATGCATCTGATTTTTGGTTCCTGGTCCCGGGGCGATACGTGATCCGGAAGTCAAAGCACCCGAAGAACAGAGACCAGCGGGCTTGCCTGGGGTTCAGCCGCTTGGCGGTCCGGATGTACTCCAGGTTCCGATGGTCCGTGAAAACCGTGAAGGGCAACGATGCCCCCTCCAGCAGGTGTCTCCACTCTTCAAGAGCCTCCTTCACCGCAAGAAGTTCCCGATTGCCGACGTCATAGTTCCGTTCAGCTGGGGTCAACCTGCGGGAATAAAAGGCACAAGGATGGAGAACTTTATCAGCCTCCACGCTCTGGGACAGCACGGCTCCTATCCCTGAGTCAGAGGCGTCCACTTCTACTATGTACTGGCGATCAGGATCAGGCTGCACCAGAACTGGTGCAGTCGAGAACCGGCGTTTCAACTCCTGGAACGCGGCTTCGCACCGATCCGACCAGGCGAAGGGGACCTTGGTGGAGGTCAGGGCAGTCAGGGGGCTAACTACCTGACTGTAACCTTTAATGAACCTCCTGTAAAAATTTGCAAACCCGAGGAACTGCTGTAGTTTCCTGCGGCTTGTTGGTTGGGGCCAGTCTCTCACCGCCGCAACCTTAGCCGGATCAGGGGCGACGGAGTTGGAGGAGATGATGAACCCCAGGAAGGACAAAGAAGTGCGGTGGAACTCACACTTCTCGCCCTTCACAAACAGCCGGTTCTCCAATAACCGCTGTAGGACCTGACGTACATGCTGGACATGGGTCTCAGGGTCCGGGGAAAAGATGAGTATATCATCCAGATATACGAAGAGGAACCGATGCAGGAAGTCCCGCAAGACGTCATTTACCAAAGCTTGGAACGTCGCGGGGGCGTTAGTGAGGCCGAACGGCATGACCAGGTACTCAAAATGACCTAACGGGGTGTTGAATGCCGTCTTCCATTCGTCTCCCTTCCGGATCCGAACCAGGTGGTACGCATTTCTAAGATCCAATTTCGTAAAGATTTGGGCTCCATGCAGGGGCGTGAACACTGAATCCAACAGAGGTAACGGGTATCGGTTGCGAACCGTGATCTCGTTCAGCCCTCTGTAATCAATGCATGGACGGAGTCCGCCGTCTTTTTTACCCACAAAAAAGAAACCAGCACCCATCGGGGAGGTGGAGTTCTGGATCAGCCCGGCAGCTAAGGAGTCCCGGATATAGGTCTCCATTGATTCGCGTTCCGGACGTGAGAGGTTGTACAACCTACTGGACGGGTACTCAGCGCCCGGGACCAAATCGATGGCGCAATCATACGGTCGGTGCGGAGGAAGAGTGAGCGCCAGATCTTTGCTGAAAACGTCAGCAAGATCATGGTACTCCTCTGGCACCGCCGATAGATTGGGGGGGACTTTGACCTCCTCATTAGCTGTAGTGCCGGGGGGAACCGAGGATCCTAAACACTCCCGGTGGCAGGTTTCGCTCCACTGCGTCACAACCCCGGACGGCCAATCTATCCGGGGATTGTGCTTCACCATCCATGGAAAACCCAGAATCACTCGGGAGGTAGATGGTGTTACATGGAACACTATCTCCTCCCTGTGATTCCCAGACACAACCAAAGTCACTGGTTGTGTCTGATGTGTGATTAATGGAAGCAGGGTGCCATCTAGTGCTCGCACCTGCAACGGTGCTGGCAGAGCCACCAGGGGGAGCCCTACTTCCTTTGCCCATCTGCTGTCCAGCAGATTCCCTTCTGACCCCGTGTCTATCAGTGCTGGGGCGTGAAGGGTTAAATCCCCACAAAGGATTGTTACTGGGATTCGTGCCGATCTGCGGGGTCTTTCCGCGTGTGTGTTATGGCCCACCCTTAGCCCAGTTTCTAAGGACGGGCGTTGTAGTTTGACCGTTCAGGGCAGTCCTTCTGCATGTGCTCACAAGAGCCGCAGACAAAACACTCCCCGCGAGCCAGCCTCCTTTGTCTGACATTTGATTGTACTTTGGCCCTGCTCGTGTCCATAGCCTCCTCAGCAGGGGGAGCTGTAGCCACACGGGGCTCCCTGGCAGTGAAGCGTGGGGACGACGTCACCTTGTCGGAACCGGAAGGGGGAGGGACGGCTCGTGCCCGGTCACGCCCCCTGGCCTGCTCCCGACGATGCTCATTTAAACGGTTGTCTAAGCGTATAACCAAATCGACAAGCCCGTCAAAATCCCGCGGTTCCTCCTTAGCCAGTAGGTGCTCCTTGAGGACCGGGGACAGTCCATTTACAAAGGCGGCGCGGAGCGCAACGTTATTCCAGCCGGACCTCGCTGCCGCGATGCGGAAGTCGACTGCATACTCGGCTGCGCTACGGCGCCCCTGTCTCATCGACAGCAGCACGTTCGAAGCGGTCTCGCCTCTGTTGGGATGATCAAACACTTGTTTTGAACTCCCGTACAAACCCAGTATAAGACGTTAGGAGCCGTGAGTTCTGCTCCCAAAGCGCCGTAGCCCATGCGCGTGCCTCTCCTCGAAGCAGATTAATAACATAAGTTACCCGGCTAGCATCTGATGCGTACATGACAGGGCGCTGTGAAAAGACGAGCGAACACTGCATGAGGAAGCCTGCGCACGTCTCCACACAGCCCCCGTACGGTTCCGGAGGGCTTATGTATGCTTCAGGGGACGGTGGGGGAGTTCGTTGAACGACCAGTTGAACGTCTGATACAGGCCCAGGATCAGCCAGAGGAGGAGCTGCAGCAGCGCCCTGATCGCGCGCTTCCACCCTGGCGGCAAGAGCCTCCACTCTCCGATTAAGGAGGACATTCTGCTCGGTCACTAAATCCAACCGAGCCGTGAAGGCGGTTAAGATCTGCTGCAGCTCACTCAACACGCCTCCTGCTGACGCCTGCGCTCCTGGCTCTTCCATTGGCCGTTCACGCTCGAGCTGACGCCCCTCGGAATCCATGACGATGGCCGAGAAATCCTGTTGGGAAGGTGTCGTAGCACGGACCCACAACAGGGGGCGCAAATGAACGGACAATGAGTAAGCCAAAAGGTAACAATTTAATGTTGTGACAATACACAACTAAACACACAAAATCTGCAAAGTCAATTAACACCAGGTGACGTGTGGGCAGGCTCGAAGATAGGAGACCCCGATGAGAGAGAGGCCGCGTCCCACACGGCTTCCACCACCAACGGCCTGAAGAACACCGGAGCCGCCAAGTCCCGAATCCCCAGGTGACCTCTGTCTTCGGCTGTCGACCCTGGTACTGCTGGCAAAAAGCAGAAACAAGATGAATGAGTGTAAGTCTGTACACTCAGTGGTCCTCGGTCTGTACACCGTTAGGAGGGGGAACCTCCACCTCCGAATCACACACTCGTGCAACTCTTGTGTAACCACTTATCTGTCCAGAGAGTAAGGCGCAGTCGTCGTCGTTACACCAAACGCCGAAGTCCCAGATAAGGCTCCGTCCACAAGAATAGGGCTGCAAATGAGAACTGGATTATAACACAATGTGTCAGTAGCAGAGAACGTACCTCTCGGTAGTCGATTTCTCGACGGGGAGGTGGAGTTGCAGTCCGGCTTAAGTGGTGGTGTAGATGAGTGACAGCTGGTGTGATGAGTGACAGCTGTCACTTCCTCTGGGTCTGGCGCCCTCTCGTGCTTGGAGCCCGCACTCCAAGCAGGGCGCCCTCTGGTGGTAGTGGGCCAGCAGTACCTCCTCTTCAGCGGCCCACACAACATGTAGTCCCAAATAAATTAAATTAAATTATCTTGCATGGATGTGTTCTGAGTGGGGACAATGTATATCTGTTATGTGGAAATCCTGCTTGTAACTGATTTGAGTTCATCCAGTGAGTAATTTTTTGAGTGTAAACTTGGAGTATACTTCTAAACATGATTGGAGAATTTTTAAATATTAACCCCTGTCTAATTGTTCATTGACCCCCTACCTGGCTATTGCTTCTACTTTGGAATGGCTATTATTCATTTTATTGTAGGCCATGGTATCCTGTGGCTGGACTGGAAGTGTTCCTTAGTCCCCTTAAGTGTTACTGATTAGGTCAAAAGTGACTTTGGGCTCACAGACTACCTTGCACCAGGTGTAAAACAAGGACCACAATTTTGAAACTTGTCATTGTTCTGGTTGAAGACAAAGGTTTAGGTTTTCAACAATATCTTGCGCTCAGCCATCAGCATGTCTGCATACATAAGAGAAAGTCCTCGAGGGCACATGTCCTACATGTTTTCCATGTTACCCTGATGCAACCACAGTCAAGAGTGAGGAAACACCAGACTAAGCTAACCAGCAGAGCACACCTGGTTAATTAGCAATGGGTGGAGTAGGAGGGGTTGGAAAACATGCAGAACAGGTACCATCAAGGACTGGAGCTGGTAACCTCTGCCCCTTTGAATGTCAAACACTTGGAAGATTCACTTGAAGAACCGTGAACTACAATGTTATATCCATGTAATGTATTATCCAGAGCATGTTCCAGCATGCAGATGCCTCATTACTGAGAATCCCACAATTCAGGATGTAAGGAAGGACTGCAGGTCTGCCTGGATGGTCAGCAGTCAGGAGAATCAGTGTACATCTGTGAGATGGTGGATGTAGAAATAAACTGCCACATGCATCCAATGATGGCAGATGCAAACCAATTAAAAGACGTATGTTTCACTTAAATTTGTTCACAGTGTAATTAAAATATTTTTTTTAATTTTAAATGAGGGTACAAGCGTACCACTCTAAACACACCTGATTCCATCATGTCTCAGAATTAAAGCAGACTTGGTGTTACTGCAGAGGAACACAAGGAGCAGTGAGCAGGTTTCACCATGTGGCACTAAAGTTGCATCAGGAAGGCTTTCTGTTGTAAAATGTGCCAAATCACAATGCAGCTCAGCATCAGATCTGCTGACAGCCAAGCAACCAGGGACCGGCAAAAAACAAACAAACAAAAACCAGACAGAGATTTTAGTGAATTTATTGATTTCTTGATATGGGTCATGGGGGGATGTGGGTCACCTTACTGTCTACAAAGTTGTCCCTCCTTAATGTCCATAATATCTCAGTTTGATTCAATTCATTTTATTTGTGTAGGACCAAATCACAACAAAGCTGCCTCAAGGTGCTTCATGTAAGTGATGTCTCAAAATTCACACCTGCTTGGACCTGCACATCTGCAAAATACTAAGAAATAAAAAATAAATAAATAAATTCCTCAGTCATCTACATATTTTAAAGAACATTAGACAATAAAATGATTTTGGTTGTGTTTTTACCCCCATGAGTGTAAAACATGTTAGTGGCTGTGAATTTGAAACATACTTTAATAATATAAGAAGAAAAAGAATAAACAAGGAACAATAACCTTATTGTTCCTTGTTTATTCTTTTTCTGCTTGGATCGGGTCCAAAAAACAAAGTCTACATTGTGAATTCATTCATTCATTCATCTTCTACCGCTTAGTCCAATTAAGGGTCGCGGGGGGCTGGAGCCTATCCCAGCAGTCATAAAGTGCGAGGCGGGGTACACCCAGGACAGGACGCCAGTCTGCTGCAGGGCCACAAATAGACAAACAAACACAGACACACCCACACACACACCTACCCGCATGTCTTTGGATGTGGGAGGAAACCGGAGCACCCGGAGGAAACCCACGCAAACACGGGAAGAACGTGCAAACTCCACACAGAAAGGCCATGGGAATTGAACCCATGACCCTCTCGCTGTGAGGCAACAGTGCTAACCACTAAGCCACCGTGCTGCCCTACATTGTGAATTGAAAGTGGGAATATTGTGTAAAATTTAACAACATAAAAATACCACATGCAGCACAAATGATCACAAATTCAAGTATTTCTTTAGTTTGTGTGTCCTCTTTTATTGCATTATATAATTAGATTTGGATGCTTGGATTTCTTTTTTTTAACTTCAGTTTTCTGATGTTTTGTCACTATGAAGTACTGAGTTCCCCATCCTCCAACCCATGAACAAAGTGATATTAATGATTTCCACATGATGCATTTACCATTTTCTTGTCCTTTGCACTCAGATTATGCACTGTAGAAATAGCTAAGTGATCTTGGTCATGTCCCAAATACAACTGTAGATGCAATATCTTGAAAAAGAATGTATCAAGTTAAAAATTGTCACTTCAAAAAGACCTCAGAAAACTGGCCACCAGGGGAAGGATTCTTGGAGACCTTGTCTTGTCAAAAACTTCACCATGAACCTTGGCGCACCACGGTGCCATACTAAGTCCTCAGACAAGTTTGACATGGGATGTATTTCGATTCAACCAATGGTTAATAGTATCAGAGTCTTAGAATCTCTGTGGATATAACAGCTTAACTATCTATACAAACTGTCTATACATCAAGGTGAATCCTGGTACACAAGGTCACCACAGTCAAGTTAAACACTGGGCACATTTCTTTTGGAACAGTGGCCACCAGGGGGCTGAGTTTATGAAATATAGTTTATATACGTATGAAATAATAAGTATTTCATGTAAGTGTGTGCGTGTGTATATTTGTATATTTATTAATCATTGAAATATTATAAAGAATCCATCATTCTTTCTTTTTCTGAACCTGCTTAGTCCTGGTAAGTGTCATGGTCATTGGGCGAGAGGTCAGTGCTCCCTGGAAAGTCCGTCGCAGAGCCAACACATATCGACACATGAACTCAATCAGAGCTACGGTCATCCATTCACCCAGTCTCACGGCATGTTATGATTCAGCAGCACGAAATGTACATTAATCTATTGGTTTGTGATATTATCATGAAAAGTGCAAAATGTTCGTAATGGGAGCACAAATTTATTCTAATACATTCCATGACGGCTGCATGAAATTAAAAGTGATGCAGGAGGACCGGGGGGGTTATGGTTAGGGCTAGGGGAAGGAGTAGGGTTAGGTTATGGTTAAGGTTAGGGTTGGGGGTAGGGTTAGTAATAGTTCAATATATTTCATTTTCAATTTATTTTCATTTATATAGCGCCAAATCACAACAAAGTTGCCTCAAGGCATTTCACACAAGAAAGGTCTAACCTTATCAACCCCCAGAGCAAGCACACAGGCAACAGTGGTAAGAAAAAACTCCATCTGATGATTTGAGGAAGAAAAATAAAATAGCAGCACGCCATGCGCGGTGGAATACTTCGAGTTTTGAACTGTGCCATTTTCGCTCTATACCTCTAGATTCATGCTTGATGCCACATAGCGGGTTTTAACTCACAATTTTAATGATTACTTGTCACAAAAAAAAAGTCATCCTTTCACCAAAGTTACTATAGAGCTATTCCACAGGGTGCTATTCTACTACAGTCACCCACAATCCAAAAAAGTGCAAACCGGGATGACAACCGACCCGAAAATGAATAAAAGAAAGGAGCTATGCCCTCAGTCAAAGATAATTGAGCTATTCAACTCTAAATATAAACCTCAACAAATGCTGAGTCACTATGAATACTCTGTTTAAAGAAGTTGGAACATGATTGAAGCTGTTAAAACTATGAATACCCATGTGACCACGTGGTAGCTGCAGTTTCAAGGAACAAGATGAAAATTTTTAAACAGTTCAAAAATTGAATCCCGATTTTTAAAATCTGGTGCTGATGGTGTCTGTAACTACAGTGTATAACAAGGTTGTTCAAGACTGACAAGAAGTTAGTATGATGCTTTAAAATGCACCCTGGTTTGCTGTTGGTGATTAAATGGGAAGGAATGGTGCTCTTTGAAATAACCCTGTTATCGGAAGATGAAGGATCCATTCAAACTTGAACTAGAACATTTTAACTCCACACAGGAAGGACCGGGTAGGAAGCGAACCTGGGACCTTCTTGCTGTGAGTCAACCCTGCTGCCATATACTGGAATAAATTACAACATATAGCAAATTGCTTCCAATGGAATTAAACCATTTATTAGCCCTGAGTTGACTGTTTTGTGGTTTTGGTCTTTGTGCATAACCTTGGGGCCTTTTGTAATGCACATATTCAAGTCAGATGGGTGTCTACAGTGTTGAGGGCACCAAAGCCTTGCCAGCAACCACAAACCTCTTTTTTTAACTTTTGGCAAGGGGGAAAGAAAAGAGGAAAGGGGATTTGCATTTTTTTCCTTGTTTTCTCCAATCACCTGTAGTATGTGTGAACTGTGCTTCTGTTTGGGGACACAAAATCAAAGTTAAACCTTTTTTGGAGAGGGGGGGGGGGGGTAGATGCTGAGCCTTAGCTGCTTGATCTGCCTCTACCTCCCTGTCTCCCACACAGCCACATTCTGTGTGCGTCTCCCAATCAGTGTGTCTGCCCTCACGGTGACAGATTTGTTCTGTAGCAGCTGTCTGAGTGAGTTAGCTGAGACTCGGCTCGAAAAGTGTTCCAGGTCATTTGATGGCAATGCCTCCCCAAGGCGCCTGGTAATGGCTCCTTTACCTTTTTATGGTTGGAGAGTTTGTAATTTCCTCAACCAGGGAGACGCAAGGCCTGTATGAGGCCCAGGAGGCCAGGGGAGGAGGAGGGAGCAGGGAGAATGGGCAGCAACGGGATTCATGCAGCTGTGGTTTGTCTCAGCAGTTTCTTCAAATCAATACAGGCTCCGGTGGATTAATACGAGTGTTATAGTGGTTGTGTGTGGCTGTATGATCTGAGAATACGTATTTGGGTCAGTGACATAGTTGGATTATGAGAACTGGCTGTTAGACTCCAACGTGGTGTCCAGTTATATTCCAAACACATTTTGCTCATTAAGCCACTTACATATGATGAGAAGTTGTTCAAATCTGGCCAGTGGTGACCTCCATCCTTCCTCTCCTGGTGCTCTGCACCGCAGTCAGTGCACGGAACAGAATGCAATGTGCATGTTGGAGAACCCCAGAGTCAGTTGAAATAGTATGGAAAATGTAAAAAAAAAGTGATCCCTATGATTTTACTTGGACTTCTATTTTATTGCAGACTGTATGAACCCAAGCTTCATTGTATTTGTTCATATACATCCTTTCTTGCATTTCAGGCCTGTAACACATTCCAAAAAAATGTTGGGACACGAAAGCATTTACCATTTTGTAATGTTGTTATTACATCTCACAACACTTAAAACATTTTGACTTTGAGGATACTAAGCAAAGAAGTGTTTCATATATTATTTCGTTCCGTTCTACCCGCAACCACGTCTTAATGTGTGCAGCATTAGTTTGTCATTGTACTTTTCCTTTCAAAATTCTCCACACACTTTCTACTGGGGACAGGTCTGGACTGTAGGCGAGACAATCCAGCATCTGTACCTTCTATCTCTGCACCCATGCCTTTTGTAATGGGTGCAAAATGTGGTTTTGCATGGACTTGTAGAAAAATATACAGAAGTCCCTGGAAACTGTCATCTTGAAGGCAGCTTATGATGCTTTACAATCTCAATGTACTTTTCTGCCTTAATGCTGACATCACAGACGTGTGACTTACCTTTGCCAAGGCTGCTGACACAATCTCATACCATGAAAGACCTTGGGTTTTAGATTTGTTGCTGATAACAGTCTGGATTGTCCTTGTCCGTGTAGTCCAGAGTCCATTTCTTCCAACAAAAGAAAAAACCCAAAAGATCTGGAATACTGATTTGTCTGTCAACACTACATGTTTCCACAGTGTGATTGTCCAACCCAAGATGCCTTTGACCCCAGAGAGGTCAATGCTGCTTCTGGAAAAGGTTAACATACGACTTGTTTTAAGTCTTATTTGTGAATGTAACTCCATACTGTTGTGCTTGACAAAGGCTTCCCAAAATGACCCCTTGCCCATGTGGTTATATCAGCTATTTGTGGATGATGATTTTAACATACATATGAGGTCTATTAGAAAAGTATCTGACCTTATTATTTTTTTTAAAAAAAACCATATGGATTTGAATCACGTGTGATTACATCAGCCAAGCTTGAACCCTCATGGGCATGCGAGTTTTTTCACGCCTGTCAGTGACGTCATTCACCTGTGAGCACGCCTTGAGGGAGGAGTGGTCCAGCCCCCTCGTCGGATTTTCATTGTCTGAGAAGTTGCTGAGAGACTGGTGCTGTGCTTCATCAAAATTTTTTCAAAAACTGTGAGGCACATCCGAGTGGACACCATTCGAGAAATTCAGCTGGTTTTCGGTGAAAATTTTAACGGCTGATGAGAGATTCTGGATTGTTTCTATGGCTGTAAGGACTTCCCACGGACCGGGATGTCGCGCAGTGTTCCGAGGCGACATCGTCATCCTGTTTCAAGCTGAAAATCTTCAAATTTAAGCCTCTGTTGACCCAGGACGTCGTGAGAGAACAGAGAAGATTCAGAAGAGGTCGGAATCACCAGTTTATCCGGACATTCCACTGTTAAAGGAGATTTTTTTAATGAAAGACGTGCGGACGGATTGGCACATCGGCTCGCAGCCGGCGTGGCGCATCCGCCACAGGAAAAACACCTCCGTGTTGATAACCATTTGTAAAATCCAGGCGGCTTTTGGTGGCTTTCAGTTGAGTGAGTATCTGAGAAATTGTTTAACAGCAGGGCATGTTCCAACTTGTCCTTAAGGCTTCCAATGGAGGTGTTTATCCTGTGGCGGGTGCGCCACGCCGGCTGCGAACTGATGCGCCAATCCGTCCGCACGTCTTTCATTAAAAAAATCTCCTTTAACAGTGGAATGTCCGGATAAACTGCTGATTCCGACCTCTTCTGAAACTTCTCTGTTCTCTCACGACGTCCTGGGTCAACAGAGGCTTAAATTTGGAGATTTTCAGCTTGAAACAGGATGACGACGTCACCTCGGAACGCTGCACAACGTCCCACTCTGTGGGAAGTCCTTACAGCGATAGAAACAATCCAGAATCTCTCATCAGCCGTTAAAATTTTCACCGAAAACCAGCTGAATTTCTCGAATGGTGTCCACTCGGATGTGCCTCACAGTTTTTGAAAAAGTTTTGATGAAGCACAGCGCCAGTCTCTCAGCAACTTCTCAGACAATGAAAATCCGACGAGGGGGCTGGACCACTCCTCCCACAAGGCGTGTTCACAGGCGAATGACGTCACCGACAGGCGTGGAAAAACTCACACATGCGCACGAAGGTTCAAGCTTGGCTGACGTAAAAACATATGAATCAAATCCATATAGTTTTTTTTTTAAATAAAACGGTCGGTTTCTTTTCTAATAGACCTCGTATGTATAACAGATACACAGAACTGAGCCTTAAAGAATTATGGTTGAAGTGCCATGGCAAACTATATGCCCTCCATCTTCGTTTGGCATTTCAAATAAACGAGCACGAGTGGAGACCCCCACCCACCATGCACTGTCCAATCTCTGTGGCACATCTTCCTAGTGGCAACTACTATTCCAGCCATGTCAAGTATAAATTGGTTCAGACATTCCCCCCCCTCCCAAAAAGGAATTCCTATAAATACGTATTCAATAAATTCAATTCTGCCCATTGCAAAAAAAAACAAAAAAAACATGCTTACCTTTCCAGTGTTAACTTGTCACTGTTCTTAAGTAAATCTAAACAGTATTTGCTTCTGTTTGTTTTCAAAATGTGTTGGTGCAAGTCATTAGTAAGTGTTGCTCTCAGACTCAGGTAGGACTGGGATTTTAATTCATGAAAACATATCAAATCTAGCTTGGAGTCTCCCATGTGCCTTCTGACAAACTGTCAACTGAAATTTGACATCCGTTTTTAAGAACTTTTTTGTCTTTGTGCCACTCCTTAAGAGGTGTTATGGGTGTTGCAGTGGCTTTCCTCAATACTGCCATTCCACTTTTGAGAACTGCCTATTCCACACAGATTTACCACACAGAACCATATTGTTTGTATTTATTAATGATTGATGTTGGTTGGCGCTTCTACTGGTGGTTGGCTCTCACTGCGGTATTGTATCACTTCCTGTTCCGGAGCACAGCGGTGTTTTGCTGTATCTGTTAGCTGTTTAATCTGCGCAGTTAGATTGATCTAGTTAACTAGATAACGATTTGTTTCACAGTGTAATCTTCACGTGCTTTAACTAAAGCACTCCCTCTGCTGAATCACCTCTAAATTATTTACACATTATTCACTTTGTGTGTTTTTAGGAATCCGCTAGCTTAGCACAGCTACTAGCTCTTAGCCGGTTTAGCATGGTGGCTTCTCCTGTCTCTCCCGCACTTTTCTGCTCTGGGTGTGAAATGTTTAGTTATTCCTCGGACTCCTTTAGCAGTAACGGTAATTGTAATAAGTGTAGCTTATTCGTAGCTTTGGAGGCCAGGCTGGGCGAATTGGAGACTCGACTCAGCACCTTGGAAAATCCTACAGCTAGTCAGGCCCCTGTAGTCGGTGCGGACCAAGGTAGCTTAGCCGCCGTTAGTTCCCCTCCAGCAGATCGCGAGCAGCCGGGAAAGCAGGCCGACTGGGTGACTGTGAGGAGGAAGCGTAGTCCTAAACAGAAGCCCCGTGTACACCGCCAACCCGTTCACATCTCTAACCGTTTTTCCCCACTCGGCGACACACCCGCCGAGGAACAAACTCTGGTTATTGGTGACTCTGTTTTGAGAAATGTGAAGTTAGCGACACCAGTAACCATAGTCAAATGTCTTCAGGGGGCCAGAGCAGGCGACATTGAAGGAAATATGAAACTGCTGGCTAAGGCTAAGCGTAAATTTGGTAAGATTGTAATTCACGTCGGCAGTAATGACACCCGGTTACGCCAATCGGAGGTCACTAAAATTAATATTGAATCGGTGTGTAACTTTGCAAAAACAATGTCGGACTCTGTAGTTTTCTCTGGGTCCCTCCCCAATCGGACCGGGAGTGACATGTTTAGCCGCATGTTCTCCCTGAATTGCTGGCTGTCTGAGTGGTGTCCAAAAAATGAGGTGGGCTTCATAGATAATTGGCAAAGCTTCTGGGGAAAACCTAGTCTTGTTAGGAGAGACGGCATCCATCCCACTTTGGATGGAGCAGCTCTCATTTCTAGAAATCTGGCCAAGTTTCTTAAATCCTCCAAACCGTGACTATCCAGGGTTGGGACCAGGAAGCAGAGTTGTAGTCTTACACACCTCTCTGCAGCTTCTCTCCCCCTGCCATCCCCTCATTACCCCATCCCCGTAGAGACGGTGCCTGCTCCCAGACCACCAGTAACCAGCAAAAATATATTTAAGCATAAAAATTAAAAAAAATAATAATAATATAGCACCTTCAACTGCACCACAGACTAAAACAGTTAAATGTGGTCTATTAAACATTAGATCTCTCTCTTTTAAGTCCCTGTTAGTAAATGATATAATAATTGATCAACATATTGATTTATTCTGCCTTACAGAAACCTGGTTACAGCAGGATGAATATGTTAGTTTAATTGAGTCAACACCCCCGAGTCACACTAACTGCCAGAACGCTCATAGCACGGGCCAAGGCAGAGGATTAGCAGCAATCTTCCACTCCAGCTTATTAATTAATCAAAAACCCAGACAGAGCTTTAATTCATTTGAAAGCTTGACTCTTAGTCTTCTCCATCCAAATTGGAAGTCCCAAAAAACAGTTTTATTTGTTGTTATCTATCGTCCACCTGGTCATTACTGTGAGTTTCTCTGTGAATTTTCGGACCTTTTGTCTGACTTAGTGCTTATGACAGCCTCAACACTGCATTTAATCTATTGTTAGACTCGATTGGCTTTGCTCAAAATGTAAATGGTTCCACCCACCACTTTAATCATACCTTAGATCTTGTTCTGACTTCTAGTATGGAAATTGAAGACTTAACAGTATTCCCTGAAAACCCCCTTCTGTCTTATCATTTCTTAATAACATTTACATTTACTCTGATGGACTACCCAGCAGTGGGGAATAAGTTTCATTACACTAGAAGTCTTTCAGAAAGCGCTGTAACTAGGTTTAAGGATATGATTCCTTCTTTATGTTCTCCAATGCCATATACCAACACAGGACAGAGTAGCTACCTAAACTCTGTGAGTGAGATAGATTATCTCATCAGTAGTTTTATATCCTCATTGAGGACAACTTTGGATGCTGTAGCTCCTCTGAAAAAGAGAGCCTTAAATCAGAAGTGCCTGACTCCGTGGTATAACTCACAAATTTGCAGCTTAAAGCAGATAACCTGTAAGTTGGAGAGGAAATGGCATCTCACTAATTTAGAAGATCTTCACTTAGCCTGGAAAAAGAGTCTGTTGCTCTATAAAAAAGCCCTCCGTAAAGCTAGGACATCTTATTACTCATCACTAATTGAAGAAAATAAGAACAACCCCAGGTTTCTTTTCAGCACTGTAGCCAGGCTGACAAAGAGTCAGAGCTCTATTGAGCCGAGTATTCCTTTAACTTTAACTAGTAATGACTTCATGACTTTCTTTGCTAATAAAATTTTAACTATTAGAGAAAAAATGACTCATAACCATCCCAAAGACATATCGTTCTCTTTGGCTGCTTTCAGTGATGCCGGTATTTGGTTAGACTCTTTCTCTCTGATTGTTCTGTCTGAGTTATTTTCATTAGTTACTTCCTCCAAACCATCAACATGTCTATTAGACCCCATTCCTACCAGGCTGCTCAAGGAAGCCCTACCATTAATTAATGCTTCGATCTTAAATATGATCAGTCTATCTTTATTAGTTGGCTATGTACCACAGGCTTTTAAGGTGGCAGTAATTAAACCATTACTTAAAAAGCCATCACTTGACCCAGCTATCTTAGCTAATTATGGGCCAATCTACAACCTTCCTTTTCTCTCAAAAATTCTTGAAAGGGTAGTTGTAAAACAGCTAACTGATCATCTGCAGAGGAATGGTCTATTTGAAGAGTTTCAGTCAGGGTTTAGAATTCATCATAGTACAGAAACAGCATTAGTGAAGGTTACAAATGATCTTCTTATGGCCTCAGACAGTGGACTCATCTCTGTGCTTGTTCTGTTAGACCTCAGTGCTGCTTTTGATACTGTTGACCATAAAATTTTATTACAGAGATTAGAGCATGCCATAGGTATTAAAGGCACTGCGCTGCGGTGGTTTGAATCATATTTATCTAATAGATTACAATTTGTTCATGTAAATGGGGAATCTTCTTCACAGACTAAGGTTAATTATGGAGTTCCACAAGGTTCTGTGCTAGGACCAATTTTATTCACTTTATACATGCTTCCCTTAGGCAGTATTATTAGACAGTATTGCTTAAATTTTCATTGTTACGCAGATGATACCCGGCTTTATCTATCCATGAAGCCAGAGGACACACACCAATTAGCTAAACTGCAGGATTGTCTTACAGACATAAAGACATGGATGACCTCTAATTTCCTGCTTTTAAACTCAGATAAAACTGAAGTTATTGTACTTGGCCCCACAAATCTTAGAAACATGGTGTCTAACCAGATCCTTACTCTGGATGGCATTACTCTGACCTCTAGTAATACTGTGAGAAATCTTGGAGTCATTTTTGATCAGGATATGTCATTCAAAGCGCATATTAAACAAATATGTAGGACTGCTTTTTTGCATTTGCGCAATATCTCTGAAATTAGGAAGGTATTGACTCAGAGTGATGCTGAAAAACTAATTCATGCATTTATTTCCTCTAGGCTGGACTATTGTAATTCATTATTATCAGGTTGTCCTAAAAGTTCCCTGAAAAGCCTTCAGTTAATTCAAAATGCTGCAGCTAGAGTACTGACAGGGACTAGAAGGAGAGAGCATATCTCACCCATATTGGCCTCTCTTCATTGGCTTCCTGTTAATTCTAGAATAGAATTTAAAATTCTTCTTTTTACTTATAAGGTTTTGAATAATCAGGTCCCATCTTATCTTAGGGACCTCATAGTACCATATCACCCCAATAGAGCACTTCGCTCTCAGACTGCAGGCTTACTTGTAGTTCCTAGGGTTTGTAAGAGTAGAATGGGAGGCAGAGCCTTCAGCTTTCAGGCTCCTCTCCTCTGGAACCAGCTCCCAATTCAGATCAGGGAGACAGACACCCTCTCTACTTTTAAGATTAGGCTTAAACCTTTCCTTTTTGCTAAAGCTTATAGTTAGGGCTGGATCAGGTGACCCTGAACCATCCCTTAGTTATGCTGCTATAGACTTTGCTGGGGGGTTCCCATGATGCACTGAGTGTTTCTTTCTCTTTTTGCTCTGTATGCACCACTCTGCATTTAATCATTAGTGATTGATCTCTGCTCCCCTCCACAGCATGTCTTTTTCCTGGTTCTCTCCCTCAGCCCCAACCAGTCCCAGCAGGAGACTGCCCTTCCCTGAGTCTGGTTCTGCTGGAGGTTTCTTCCTGTTAAAAGGGAGTTTTTCATTCCCACTGTCGCCAAGTGCTTGCTCACAGGGGGTCATTTTGACTGTTGGGGTTTTTCCGTAATTGTTGTACGGCTTTGCCTTACAATATAAAGCGCCTTGGGGCAACTGTTTGTTGTGATTTGGTCCTATATAAATAAAATTGATTTGATTTGATTTGATGTAAATGAAGTCAATGTGAATTGTTCAGTTCAGTGATATGGAAATGTGGATATATCCATCCCCTGATTTATGCCTGTAAACTGGCTGTGAAACTGGTTGTATGAAATATTAAGCTTTTTTTAGTTTGTCCAGAAACATACAGTGTATCACCTCTGAAAATGGAGTGATGGTGTCCAAAAATGGCAGTAATTCCTAAATGGTAAACCTCTTGAATTAAAGCTGAACATCTACAGTTGTGATTAGAAGCTTACATACACTCATCATGGCCATATGTCATGGTAATCTTGGGCTTTTAATGATGTCTTTGAACTGTTATTTTACCAGGGTGGAATGGCTGTACAGCATACATCATTAATAACTTTTTATAAAAACAAGAACTGAGTGCACAAGTTTGAATTTACTTTGGATCTTGCTAATCTACACAGGGTCAACATTTATACATACAGGATCAAATATATACATTCACGTAAATGTTTTAATCGTGCTGAGGGTTTTACAGTGTCATTTAATGACAAGGTCAAGACCTATTAATTCCTCATTAATGATCATGATTGCTGTCAAACACATACTTTTTATGCTGGCAAAGTTGAAGTCACTAACTGGTTTGACCAATACTCAGAACAATGGGAAAGTCCAAGGAACTTGGTGAATTTCTAAAAAGGAGAATTGTAGAATTGCACAAGTTGGGAATGTCTCTTGGAGCTACTTAAAAAGATTCCAAGATCATCAGATCATCATGGAAAGCTCAAATTTACCATGGCATTCATACCCAGATTATATTAGATTAGATAGAACTTTAATAACATCTTGGGAAGATTCCTTCAAGGAAATGATTACAGCACATAAATATTCCACCACAACTGTATGCTATGTAGAAGTATATGTTTTTAAAATTCCTTTCAGCCCATTGTGGTGGTGCGCAGAGGCAAAATAAAAAAATGGTCAGTGTCCAAATGCATATGGACCTGACTGTATGATGCCACTATGACCTGCAATGCTCCATTTTAGAAGACCAATGTTTTGTCCAGTGGTGGGCACAGCTAACCAAAAAGTTAGCTTCGATAACCATTAATCCGATAACTGAAAGTTATCTTTTATGACACTAAACCAATAAACTACTAAAATTGTATTTTATTACAGATAACGATGACTTTTATTCGGACAGAGCCACATCAGATTATACTGTCGGCTTCTGATAAACCAGTTCTACTTTCACTTTTTGCTGCTGGGTAAATTCAAGGATCACAAACACATAAGAATGCATGAAAAATGACTGAATAAAAATAAAACCCCAGATACTGTCACCATCTCTCAAAAGCAGTAAAACACAGTATTAGAAGTCACAATTTATCTTGGTATTATATACACCATCATTTACAAACTAAAAACCTTCTGCTTTTTTCACAAGCTTTGAACCCTGTGGCTTCAACAACCGAAATACGTCCATTAATGCATTGATTGGCAGAGTAAAATACAAGTAGTAAATATAAATTCTTACCTGTTTGTGTCAGTGGGATTCATCTGAATAAATAATCCACATCAAGTGTCCTCTTTTTAATCCAAAACAGTGTCTAAACATGAAGAAAAGTCCCTCCCTCTGTACACACTGCTGCAACGTGAGAGCTCCTCTCCTCCACCGAGTCTTGGTGATTAAATTACAAAAAAAATAATAATAATAAAATAATGTTAAAATTTGTCCGTTTTGTTTTTGTGCCAAGTGGACGAGTCACTGTAACGTCCAAAGTGAACCTGAACTACACTACCCACAATGCTCCCTGCGTCGACCGGCCAATCACGTTTTGCGCTTAATGATGACATCATCAGCAAGCAACAGGCAGCCAATCTGCTACAGACACACAACAGGTGGACAAAAATGTTTTATTTTAGGGTTTACAAATGTTTTTGACCTTTAAACTTTGCTCAGTTTACCAGCAAAAAAAAGTTATCAAACTGAAAGTTATTGGAACTAAATTTATCTGAAGTTAATTGGTGCAATGATGGTTTTAACACTTATCTGAAAAGCTAATCCTCTAGCAAAAACATTAGCTTTGACAATTGTTATCAGATTATCTGACCTGTGCCCACCACTGGTTTTAGCTCAACATGCACTCAAATTTGACTGCATCTTTTTTTATTATTATTAAATTATGGACAGCCTGATTATGTGTCAGCCTGGTCCCGTCAGATCTCAGAAGCTAAGCAGAGCAGGATCTGGTTAGTTCTTGGATGGGAGACCTCTTTGGAACACCAGTGGCTGTGTGTGTTTCTCCAGGTGACACTGGAGTTGCGTCAGGAAGGGCATCCGGCATAAAACTTGTGCCAATTACCAATGTGGATCTGGCTGTATCCGCTGTGGCGACCCCGAACAAACTGGGCGCAGCCGAATGAACAACATTAAATTATGAACACAGATAAAGACAGATATCCACGACATGGCAACAAACTGGTGTATTTTTATTTAACTACTTCAAACTGAATTTACAGATTTCAGGCTTCCTTTTGTTCCTCACTCTACCTCCTTCCCCACCTTATCTACTCTCTCATTTTTTTCTCCGTCAGATCATTCTGGATGCACGTAGGATTCGCTTGATGCGCCTGCCTGAGGGAAAGGCTTCCTCCAGCTCCTCATCCTCTGGGACCAGGCAGACTGTCTATGAGGTTTGCGTTTGCCCCAACGGGAGGCTTTTCCTCTCCCTTGCCGGCACTGGATCCACCTGCCAGATTAGCAACAATGTCTGCCTCTAGAACCTATATCAATTTAAACAAATACATACGCAGCCTGGAGAAAAGACAGCCAAAAGCAGACACATCGAACACAGGCGCCTGTTTCTAGGACTGATTCAGACACACACAGGCTGCCAGAGCTGACGGAAACAATTACTGACAAACGACACAATCCCTCAGACTGATAGTGGGGCTCATACACTAACCTTTTAAAGGCCAATACTGATCATTTTGAAATGAAGGTGATGATAGCCCATAATTTGTGCCATGTTTCAATGCCAAAAAAAACGACCCCCCCCCCCCCCCCCCCCATTTTATACTTCTCACACTGAAATCAGCATTCAGAGCATCGTGGGACCCTTACACTTTCTGCACCCATTACATTATCAGGTCTTTAACCTGAAAAAAGGTACAGAGGATTTATAAAGTTTCAGATAAGTTCAGAAAAAATTTTCCATTCACACCATATTGGCTAAATGTGACTGACTATAATAAAGGGCCATTTGGTTTTTAAGTTAAACAATCAAACATGGCGGACCCCCACATGCTTACAGGATGTGTACATAATGAATGCGGCGCACACATAGAACAGAGGGGTTGAGTTTGCTCACAGGAGCCTCCTCATACACACTAAGAAGAAAACCTTCAGAGACTAAAGGAGAAGATGATCCGTTCTCTTTCTCCATCCAGGACAAGAATCACTAGGGTGATCACCACAAACAGACCACTACCTTCACTCATCTTCTCTTTCAGTTCTGTTTTTACCACTGAAATCATCCCAACGAGTTTTATTCTTCTGTTTTTCAGAAGATGTTATTGTGCCCAACAAATAAGCACATCAGAATAAAAAAAAAAAAAATACCAAGATGATATATCTGAGATAAACCCATTGACAAGAGTTGGACAAAATGTATAGTATTACATATTTTAGACAGTAGGTGTTTATATAGTATTGTGACTAATTTTACATCTTAATTTTGGTTTGCTTTAATCACAAGAACATTTTCTGAAAACAACTTAATTTGAAATGTTAATTTCCATTGAAATTTTGGTGTGTTTAAGTCTAAATGTTCAAATTATTTTGCAAGTTAAATTTGGCATAAAATTGAGCAAAACACTGTGTTGTTCTGAATATAAGACTTTACTTTTTGGTGGGGAAATATGTCTGAAAGAAAACTGGCTTGTCTCAACTTTGATGTGTCATATGAAACCACAACAGTCCCCATAAAACAAGTGTGTCTCCCAGGACTGAAGTGACCCACCCCTCTAACTAGCACACAGTGGATGGAGAGACACAGTGAAAATCCTGAAAAGAGCATGGCTCAAAAGTTGGGTAAGTTAACCAGCAATGGAAGACAAGTTATGGTGCAAACTTTAACCTTGTGATGAAAAATGCATTGAATTCATTAAGCAAGTCTCAAGCAGCCAAGAAATCCTGTGTAAATCTGAAATGTTGGAAGCTGATGAGCCCAAAAAGATCAACTTAAAAATGCTTATAGTCAGAAAAGCTTATTGTGGTCATAGATTAGTAGTGTGTCATTTTTTTGAAAAATGAAATGAGAGCCAACCCCAAAAGTGTGCTTTTATTGGTGTTTTCAAATAAAAGCATTTTCTTGATACAACAGATTTGGTCTTGAGAATTTGTTCTTTACACAATGATGTTTTGAAAAGGAGTTGTCTTATATTCGGAACAATACACCAATAAAAAGGTCTTATAAATTCAGCTGAAGACAAATATTCATATTGACACCAAGAGAAGAACTTATTCATCAACATATTTATCATGTTCTCTCTTTACCCCAGGTTGGTCAGAAATATTACAGCTCAGTTTTAAGTCACAAATCATGATGTATCATAGATTGGCTTCCTGGGTTCTTGTTGGGAATTATGGGATGACTAAAGTAACTACCTAATGACTTAATCAATTTTGGCCTTATGTTATTCACATGAAAGTGAATAAAAGTGCCACAAGGACACTTCAGACAGAAGGAGGGTGGGCAAGGTGGTCAAGGCTCAACTGGCTCTGTACCCCTGGCAGGTTATCCTAATAGGATAAGATTTCAATTATTTTTGTAACTCTTTCATTTATTTCACCTAAGATAAAAGGGCTGATTTGAGTCAGAGTCTGATGTAATCTGCCATGCCCATTTCTGGTGGACCTCATTTTGGGTCAGATCCAGTTAGCATCAAGATTTTTCACATTTCTGCACTTTGGGTGGGGATTTGATATGATTTCAAGTGTGAAATAATTCACTTTAGGCCAACCTGTTAGGGAATGTTATGAACATAAGTAAATTTCTTCAGTTCCTACCAGATGTGTCTGATCACCTAAACCCATGGATGTTGCCTCTCCAGAAATGGATTCTTTTTGGAAACCATTTAGGTTGTTTTACACCTCTTTGCCATTCTTAATTGGCATACTTGTCCAGATTAATGGTTTTGCAGCTGCGATGTTGTCACTCAGTGGAAGTGGAACCAGGCGTTTGAGATCGCAAAGCACTGTAGATCTCAATTGTTATAGGCATCATATTTTGTAGCATCATAAGGAGATGCATGAATTTTTGAAACCCATTTAACACCAAATGCATTGATGAAATTAAGAACTTTTTAAACTATTTATCATCTTATCTTATCATGATACCGTACTGGTCCGAATATAAGATTTAAAAAAACACACACATTTGAAAACTAGAGCACCGCACTCATACAACCCCTGGCAAAAATTATGGAATCACCGGCCTCGGAGGATGTTCATTCAGTTGTTTAATTTTGTAGAAAAAAAGCAGATCAGAGACATGACACAAAACTAAAGTCATTTCAAATGGCAACTTTCTGGCTTTAAGAAACACTATAAGAAATCAAGAAAAAAAGATTGTGGCAGTCAGTAACGGTTACTTTTTTAGACCAAGCAGAGGAAAAAAATATGGAATCACTCAATTCTGAGGAAAAAATTATGGAATCACCCTGTAAATTTTCATCCCCAAAACTAACACCTGCATCATATCAGATCTGCTCGTTAGTCTGCATCTAAAAAGGAGTGAACACACCTTGGAGAGCTGTTGCATCAAGTGGACTGACATGAATCATGGCTCCAACGCGAGAGATGTCAATTGAAACAAAGGAGAGGATTATCAAACACTTAAAAGAGAGTAAATCATCACGCAATGTTGCAAAAGATGTTGGTTGTTCACAGTCAGCTGTGTCTAAACTCTGGACCAAATACAAACAACATGGGAAGGTTGTTAAAGGCAAACATACTGGTAGACCAAGGAAGACATCAAAGCGTCAAGACAGAAAACTTAAAGCAATATGTCTCAAAAATCGAAAAATGTACAACAAAACAAATGAGGAACGAATGGGAGGAAACTGGAGTCAACGTCTGTGACTGAACTGTAAGAAACCGCCTAAAGGAAATGGGATTTACATACAGAAAAGCTAAACGAAAGGCATCATTAACACCTAAACAGAAAAAAACAAGGTTACAATGGGCTAAGGAAAGCAATTGTGGACTGTGGATGACTGGATGAAAGTCATATTCAGTGATGAATCTCGAATCTTCATTGGGCAAGGTGATGATGCTGGAACTTTTGTTTGGTGCCTTTCCAATGAGATTTATAAAGATGACTGCCTGAAGAGAACATGTAAATTTCCACAGTCATTGATGATATGGGGCTGCATGTCAGGTAAAGGCACTGGGGAGATGGCTGTCATTACATCATCAATAAATGCACAAGTTTATGTTGATATTTTGGACAATTGAAAAGATGTTTGGGGATGATGAAATCATTTTTCAAGATGATAATGCATCTTGCCATAGAGCAAAAACTGCAAAAACATTCCTTGCAAAAAGACACATAGGGTCAATGTCATGGCATAGGGTCAATGTCAATGAGCAGATCTGATTTGATGCAGGTGTTAATTTGGGGGATGAAAATTTACAGGGTGATTCCATAATTTTTTCCTCAGAATTGAGTGATTCCATATTTTTTTCCCTCTGCTTGGTCTAAAAAAGTAACCGTTACTGACTGCCACAATCTTTTTTTCTTGATTTCTTATAGTGTTTCTTAAAGCCAGAAAGTTGCCATTTGAAATGACTTTAGTTTTGTGTCATGTCTCTGATCTGCTTTTTTTCTACAAAATTAAACAACTGAATGAACATCCTCCGAGGCCGGTGATTCCAGAATTTTTGCCAGGGGTTGTAGAGTGCCAACCTTCACCAACACGAGTTTCCAATTCCACAAATCTTTACCTTGGAAAAAATTTTCAAGGTCAAAGTCCTGTTAGAAGTGGCTTTTTATCAGCTAAATTAGATGTGATCAAATGTTAGGAGTATGTATTTAGTTCATGAACCTGAATCAAAGAATTTTGTGGTGGCATCAGATTTGTTTGTTTTGTTTTATTTTTTGTTCAACTTTTTCGGTTTCTGAATTATTTTTCAGATAATTTTCATAGAACAGTGGTTATCTCTGCTATACACAATTTGTCATTGGTTTTTGACACTTGGTTTTGTACTGATATCTGTAAGACAGACAAACAGGCATAACATTGGAACCTCCATACAATTTTGGTGGTGTATGTAAATCATAACAGAAAAATGAGAGTGACTGAGGCACTTTTGATTGAGATATTACACAAAATGTACACCAAATGAGCTTTTCAATATTAAATTCAAAAGTCCACAAAATCCACAGTCTGGATCAGATCCAGTTCAAACTTTGTCAGGTGATAGTGAGTACCAGTCTGCACCTCAGTTTCAAATATGAGAGTGATTGGGGCACACTGGATTAAGATATAATGTAAAGTATCCATTAAATGGGGTTTTCAATGTTAAATTTAAACAGCTACAAATCTGTAATGCAGATCAGATCCAGATCAAAACCATCCTACATTCACTGTCAAATATTGAAGAAATTTGATCTTTTTGACAGTTATACATTTTTGAAAATTCATTCAATGTGAAAGGATAGGGGTTTTTCAAATTTTCCAGGATTTTTCCTGACTTTGACCATTGACCTTGAAACTTTAATCAGTTCTTTCCTATCAGGATATGAATCCCCTGTAAAAATTTCAGAACAATTGTGGGTTCCAGGCTGTTCACAAACAGACAAACAAAGAAACGGGCAAAAACATACCCGCTCCCCACCATCCAAATTCAGTGGCAGATGTAAACATGGGGTTGTCTTATAATCACAAATAAGGCTGCACTAGATTCCCAAGAATGGTGTGCAATCCTTTCATGGCTGGTACAAAAGTGATTGCATGATTTTGAAGATTCGCTTCACTGTCTTTCAATGCAACAATCATTTATATGCACATTAACAAAATCACCACAAGAACCAGCATTTAACATTCACAAATAATACAGTAAATTGCAAGTCTTTAATTTTTTAATCTGCATTAGAGTGACATCCTCTCCTGATTGCCATTTTGACACACACACAAGCCACTCTTGTTCTCTGCCTGCAATTTTATTTAAACAATTGAGCCACATTTTTAATTACTTAAACTGCATTAGAAAACCTTCATAAATAAAGCAGCAGAATCACACCATGTTGTGGACAATTTAGTTCCGTATCTGACCAGGAAAAAGTAGAGCTGCATTTTCTCCATGTTCTAGGTCAAGACACTTCTCACTCAGCTCCTTTAACAGGCACTGTTCTTTCCATTTCAAAAGACAAAGATATTTAAAAGTCTTTTAAAATGTTCATAATCACTATTCTTGTCCCTTCATGGGAATCTCTGAGGACCTACGGGGCATTTACCCATCAGAAAAGTCCTCAGAGGACATTGCTGATCTTACAGCATAACATAGGTGGTGCATGTACACAGAAACAGCCACCTCTGTAGATTTGACTGATGATATGAGGACTTGACCAGAATTCCTGAGGATCCAAGGTAGGCCAGTTTACAATGTTAATTGTACCACTTTATTACACAATGTCTAATTAGTTTTTCAGTCTCAATGTGCTTTTGGTGGCCTTATTTTCAAAGTTTATTTATTTATTTATTTATTTATTTTCAAAGCAGTTTAAAACCAATTGGTCTTCAGAAACCATTTTTCTCACATTCATAATCTCAATTTTTTTCTTACGTTCACGCCCAGTCGCCCAAAATGACAGATATTCGCCCGAGTTAGACGAGGGTGAATATCTGTCATTTTGGGCGACTGGGCATGGACGTCGGGCCTCTGAAAATGCATACTGCCCTCCAAAAGCATATTATTTGCATTATTATCACTTACTGAGATACACAGCACGTAACGCATACATAAAAAGTTGGTTCACTTTAACTTTTGTCGTCTCGGCTGGCGCGCACTGCTCTCCAAATTCAGCAGTGCGTCCTCATCAAGCTTGCTGCTTTGGCTGCTGTTCATTGTCGTACTATCCATGAGAAAATCATCCGGAATATCCATATTGGGACCAACACACACTTCTCGCCTTTTTATGTTTTCCTCTACGGACAGTTCATGGGCTAAGCGCTATGACGTCATTTGTTTACGCACAGCGGGCGGGTATAGCCAGGTAGCGTCGACGTCAATCTACGCTACTGGCCTCGCAACGCCTCGGTAAAGTGATGATAATGTCTTATATTCAGGCCAGTAGAGTAATATTGCTAAACAAATACGTTACAAATTACAAAAACCATGAAGGGTGTATTTTTTTTTTCAATTTAAAGAATATAACCTATATATAAATTATCACCAACTTTTGCAGCTATACTCAGAAGCTAAGCAGAGTTGGTCCTATTCATACTTGGTGAGGGGACAACTTGGGAACACCAGGAGTTGTGCACATTTCTCTATGTAGTACATGGAGTTGCATCAGGAAGGTTGTAAAAACCATTTAAAATCCAAATGTAGATTTGTAGTCAACTACTGTGGATTTGGGAGAAGCCAAAATAATGTAACAATGATGTACTTTTTTGGTAGGTTTTTTTTTTTTTTTTTTCTATTGGCATTGCTTCATGTTGTGGAATATTTCAAACTCTGTCAGACAAAAACTTTCTACCAGCTTTCTTTTTCCAACCAGTGACTCTAAATCTTTCTTAAACTCTTCATTCACTTAAATTATTTGAAGGTCTTTACATCTTTTTGTCAGTCCACAGTCTCATTACATTTTCCACTGTTTTTGAAACATACTGTTGTAGAATGAATTCTGGAACCTTTTTGCTGTTTTGATTTATATTGTTTTAATGGATGCTTATGTACAGCTGGGTGAATAAAGTATCTTTACTATTGAAGAGTTCTAGCCACAAATTTTTGACCAGAAAAAGCACATATGTCCAAAAATAAACCACTTCCTGGGTTCTTGATGCAAAATGAGGGACAATTTCTTGTGTGGCATTGAAGGCGCTATTTATGTTTTAACATTATTCCAATCAATAAGGGAGTGCTACTCTCTGTATTGGATTATTATTTGAGCAAATAAATTGAATGTGGGCTATTGTTTAAATAAATTATTCAAGATGAGTATTTTGCATGTATAAAATTAAATATTTCATGGTTTGTTTTATTTATTTATTTATTTATTTTGTAGAGTCCACCACTAAGACTACTGGTGTTCTATCTTTTGTTTGTTTTTGTTGGGGGGGGGGGGGGGGGGGGGGGCAATGAAGCTGATTTTGCATTGTGCCTAGCTAGTATTTGTTCTTGGACTGTACATTTTCTTATTGAAAATTTGATTTGTGAAGCCCTTTATCTCTCACATGTTTCTGTTGTATATTGTTACAAACACTGGAAATTAACAATTTGACAAGTTGAATTTGGGTGCAGATCTGTGCTGTGTGTTGTGAACTTGGGAAGACTGTAGACAAACCCAACTCAGTAGAACACCACATACTAGGCCTGCAAAGCTCCTTTTCTATTTCAGGCCACATAGATCATCTGTCTACTCTTAATTGGTAAAGCCTGCACTTTTGGAAGGGTCCTCTTTTTTTTTTTGGTGGAAGGCATTTTCTCATCTTTATTTTTTTGTGTGTTTTTGGATGGTGGAGGGGTGTTTGAGATGGTACGATGGATACAGGTAATAGGGACAAAGAACCTGTGGATAATGCCAATTACACCGTCTGATATGTACTAAACACTTTAACCCCCTTAGGCACCAATGCGCCAATCAATTTTTATTTTGGATAACAGAAAGTCTGTTCAGGTGGCTGCATAAAGTTTTAGTGGTACACCTGAACACAACAGAAAAAGAAACTGAACAAATGTGCAATGTTGCAAGAAGTTTGCACTTTGTCTCTGATTCTGTCCTAACCGTTATCTTGCCTGTGGCTAACGTACCTGACTAAATCAATCCGTATATTATCATAACAATAATGTTTCCTTACTATGCCAACAAGAACCTTTTCAGATTCAGTCTGAGAACAAATCTACAGCTTTTTATGTTCCAACAAGAATGTAGTCCATTTGTTGCAACACCTCTACAAAAGGAAATGATTCATCTAGTCTGATTTGATCTTTAAATTAAGCACTGTACCTGCCAATATCACAAATTTCAAATTCATACAACCCAATCCTTCGAGGTGATCACCTAGTTGCTTCTTGCACTGAGACATTTTTTTAAATGGACAAAAGAAAAAAAGTGAGCCACTCTTGAAAGAGGGGAACTGTGCCTGTGCCTTATGTTGATGCACTTGTGGCAAGAAGAAGCACATCACTTTCTTTGGAATTCAAAAATTTGTCAATAATTTAATTTCACATTCATCTTGTTAACTTTTCTCTCTTTCTGCGTGTAGACGAATGCAAAGACCTTTCGCGAGCCATATCTGGCTGTAGTGCCCCCTGCTGTCAACACCTGAATGCATCAAACCTCTGCCTATTTACTTTAAAAATTTTGTGCTCTGTTACGAGGCAGCACACTCATTTGTTTGCAGTGGAGTGTCTTTTCATGAAATGATTTCTAACTTTTGTTGTTAGCGTTTGCTGTATTAAAAAGTGATCCTGTGGAGGTGGAGCTCTGACATGTTTGATTTCCACCATTGAACATTGTTTTTTTGTTGTTGTTTATTATTATTATTATTATTATTATAAGATTACGGTGTGCAAACTGCCCTGTTTCCCAGCTTCTCTGTATATTTATAGAACTTTGAGATGTACGTCACAAAAAATACCTGACTGATGTATTTGTTTTTTGGATATATGTACGCAAAAGAAGTAAATGGTTCTTTTTTTTGTATGGTTATAAATAATGTAGACATAACCATGTCCATGTGCATCCGAAGGCACGTCGACGAAAGAACCATTGCTCTTTTGCAAGAAGAAAATTTTATACTGTACATCAGTATGTGTTTTTGTATTAAAATAGCAACAAAAAAAAAGTACATTCTTGTGTTAGAATGTACAGCAATGTATATGGTGTTCACCTGTGCAGAACAAGCTGGTTTTGTTTGATTTTTTTTTTTTCCCCTTTCCACTGCTCTTCCATCCTGCTGAGCTCAAATGCTTCACTCAAAAAAAAAAAAGCCAGGTTTATGTTTCTTTTTTATTATTTTCCTTTGTTGTAGGGCCTGAGGTCTTTGCATTCTTTCCAAGTGTGCTGTGTGTAAATTTATGCTACTATGAGTCCGCTTTGATTTTTCCTCCTGCTCCATGGAAACAGCGAAAGAAACGGGAGGAAAAAGAGTAAGAAGGTGAAGAAAATGATGCACAGGGTCGCGTTTTGCAGCAACGTGACAAAAACTGAAGCCAGCAACAGGAATCCACATCACTTAAAGGGACACTTCACTTTTTTAACCATAACAGTTTTCAAAGTAACTTTAAAGTTTGCCGTGGCAATTAAAAATCTCTATTTTGTGTGATTTGCAGCTGATCATACGTGATATTTAAAACAATTTTTAATGGTTTCCTTGTGTTCACCCATTTTGCAAGTTTTTTTGCTTGTTTGTTTGTTTGTTTGTTTGTTTGTTTGTTCTTGGGAGAGGAGGGGGCTTGACGCTACTGTTTTGTACTTCATTGGCAGGGTGGCAGTTTTGTTTATGTTTACATTTAAAGTTGTCCCTTTAATGAAAAATGCAATATCTGAGTCATCATTTGTACAAACAAACTATCACATGATCACAAACAATATTATTTATGTCAAAAACATGCAGTTAACCCATCCCAAATGCCACCCAGACTGAAAGTTTTTATAAAGGATTTTCAACATTGAGAGTGCATATAAAAAGTATTCACAGTACTTCACTTTTACCACATTTTGTTATGTTGCACCTTATTCCAAAATGAAGTGAATTATTTTTTCCTCAAAATTCTACACATAACACCCCATAATGACAACATGAAAAAAGTTGTTTTTTCCAAATTTATTACAAATAAAAAACTAAGAAATCGCATGTACATAAGTAATTTGCACTCTTTGATCAATAATTTGTTGATGCACCTTTGGCAGCAATTACAGCCTCATGTATTCTTGAATATGATGCCACAAGCTTGGTGCACCTATCTTTGGATCAGTTTTGCCCATTCCTCTTTGCAGCACCTCTCAAGCTCCATCAGGTTGGATGGGAGCATCTGTAAATTTAAAACTTTAAATTTTAATGACAAGAAAACTGAAGTGATGGTTTATTTTTTCTTGGTTTTTTGGTGACACCCCCCTGCTAGATCTGGGTTCCTTGGCCCAGTATATGAAGCCAATCATAACAAATCTAGGGGTGAAAATGGATGTAGAGCTGAAATTTGAAAGTCATATCTGGGCCATTGTCAAATCAAGCTTTTTCCATTTGAGGCAGCTGGCCAAAATAAAGCCGTTTATTTTGAGGCAACAATTTGAGACAGTAATCCATGCCTTTGTAACTACTCGGCTGGATTACTGTAAATCACTGTATGTGGGGGTTAGTCCGTCCTCCATTGCCCGTCTTCAGAAGGTACAAAACGCTGCTGTACGTCTTTTAATGGCTAGACATAAATACGAGCACATTTCCCCCATTTCAGCCTCACTCCACTGACTGCCCATACAGTTTACGATTCATTTTAAAACTCTTTGATTTGTTTTTAAATCAGTGGCGGCGCCAGGAAATTTTTGGCACCACAAAATGTCATTGAAATGAACAATATATAGTAAATTGCTTTATAAATCCCAATGTATATGTTTTAGTCACCCGTGCTCCTCTAAAATGTGGTATTAATGCATACACGTCAGTTAGAATGATTGCAAGTTCAGTAAACTTGCACATAGGTATACAAACTGAATTCATTGAAATGTGCTCAAGACAATGCATGGAATCAACCTTACACAAATTGTCTATAACAAAGATTTACTGCCAATTTAACACCGAGGTCATAACCATTCGATAAAAGTAAATAAAAGATATAGCCTGAGAAACTTAACTATAACTAAACTAGAAACTAAAGACTAAAGAAACTAAACAATATACCAAAAAAGTGATTATTGTATACAATCTAGCCCAAATATCCTTTGATTTGTACACGTGCTTTGTGATCCACAAACACAAATTTCTGATTTGTAACTTGTGTGTGGGTTTTTACAAATAAATGTTTATTTGCAAAACTGAAAATTCTGTTGGTGAAGGGTGATTCAGCATTGGTGGATCACCGAACACACACATTCATCACTTTGCTCAGTCACGTAATATTGAGACATTCTCAGGGCAAAACTGCAGTTGAGATCCACAAATATGTCAGTCACTATTCACATTACTGGCAGAATTATTGGGGGGGCTGAGGAAGGGCTTGGCTCCTTATTGGAGGGGCTTAAGCCCCTCCAAGCCCCCCCTTGGCGCCGCCACTGTTTTAACTCTCTGAATGCACTTGTCCCGCTCTGCCTCCCTGAGCTCCTCCTGATAAACCCACCCGCGCTCTCAGGTCAGCTGAGCAGCTGCTCCTGAGTGTGCTAAAATCTAAGTGGAAGCTCAGAGGGGACCGCGCACTCGCTACTGCACCTCCAAAATTATGGCACGACCTACCTCAGCAGAATAGACAGGCCTCATCTCTGTCCATTTTTAAATCTCTTTGGAAAACCCGTCTCTTCTCCTTGGCCTTTGACACCATAGTGAGAGATTGACTTCATTCTTTTATTTGATTTTATTGTTTTGATCATATGGTTATTTTTATTCATGTTTTTATGGCGTTTAATTCTTTTAGTTGTTTTTTGTTTACAATTTTATATGAATTCTGTCCTCTATGATGATTTTTATTTTCTGTACAGCACTTTGGTCCATGATGGTTGTTTCAAAGACAAAATCATCATGAGAAATTCAGCCTGTGCAGTTACAAATTACAATTTCAAAAAGAGAACATATTTTACAACACAAGTGTTTGGATGTGCAGTATTTTGTGCTTGTGCAGGGGTATGGATCAGTCTTAAATTTTTTTATTTGTTTGTTTTTTTTGTTGTTTTTGGTTTCATTTGTTAGTATAAATGTAAAATCAAGTAAATCACCAGCATACATCCAATATCATATGTTTTCAGTAAACGTGATATAATAAGGTGTTTGCACCGAAATGTGCATCATCCAACATTTAAACACTTTTGCAGTCTGCAGAAAAACATGTAATAATTTAAGGATGCAATGTTTGTCTTCCAGAAAACTGAGGCAGCATGACTACACACACTCTTAGCGCAAGAATAAGACCCAATAATATCTGTTTTCATTCATGGAATAATGCCTGAACAAACAAATATTATGAAAATGATGGCAAACAATGCTCTGGAATTTTTTATGGCAACATTAGCAACCCCCCGCCCAAACCCAAGATAATTAAATCCCTTTGTAAATGATCCTTCACTATCTTCGTATGCAAAAATTAAACAATCTGAATGATGCAGCAAAGCTGTTGTATGCTTCACATGGCCTTATTGCACCTGTGCACAGCAGGTGGGGTATTGTATTGTTTTTGGTCCTGCAAATCCATCCGAGTGTGAACAAAATAACTCAGACATTTGATGAGGTTTGGACCAAACTTGTTGACTAAAGGTCAACAAGAGAACAGCGTACTTTGATTTTGAGAAAAAGGGAACAGTTTTCATTGCTTTGTGAGCAAAAATGTAATGCCCAGGCATTTCAGAAAATAATACAAGAGCAACCAAAATAAAAACACACATCATTACATTACAGTCAACAAAGTTATGAACTGTGGTCAGCCATAGTCTTGCCCCCAGAGACCAATTCTAAATCTTGAAGCATTGCCTTGATCAGTGAAGGAGCAGTTATACCCAGTGGTGGGCACAGTCCAGCTAATCCAGTAACAGATAATTATCAAAGCTAATGTCTTTGCCAGCGGATTATCTTTTCAGATAAGTTTTAAAACCATCATCGGACCAATTATCTTACAATAAATTTATTTTCAATCCGATAACATTTTGTTTTTGCTGGTATAGTGAGCAAAGTTTAACAGTCAAAAACGTTTGTAAACCTTAAAATCAAACATTTTAGTCCATCTGTTGTGTGTTTGTAGTAGACTGGCTGCCTGTCCCTTGCTGATGATGTCATCATTAAGCGCAAAATGTGACTGGCCAGTCGACGCATGGAACATTGTGGGTAGTGTAGTTCAGGTTCAGGAAACAGCGCTAATCCCTATTCCAGCTTGTCCTGAGTTTAGGCAATATAATAATACTGCACAATGAGGCCTCATTTATTAGAAAATTGCTAAATTCTTTTTGGCAAAATTTCAATAACATTGATTAATTTTAGGAAAGTTATTCAGACATTTTAGGATGTAGGACGCTGTGTTCAACTCAACTACAAAAGAATTGAGGCTTTTCAGGTTTCAAATCCCGCAAAACCTCGGAGAGGTCGCCGCTCTGCGAGATCTCAGTAACACTGAGAACTGCATTGAGACGCTCTGATCACGCTGTTCTTTAACCGCTGCACACGGACAACACCATTAACATCGCAGCATAAAACTATTTTTATATTGTGCCTAAAGCTCTCGTGAATATTATTCTCTGGGTTTTTAGACGTTGTTATTACGTTTGTTTTATGTAAACTTGCGAGAATCACAGGCTGTCTCTCCGTTATTTTCATTGGGAGCTGCTGTGAGCTACGCTCGCTTCCTGATCATGTTGTTCTGGGGGAAAGTGAAGTTTGCTCTTTAACGTCTTGATTATTGTTCTTTACAACACTGTTTGTCCTCTTTGTTCCAGACTAATGTATATAATATGTCTGAAATTTGGTTTGCGCTTATTAAATTCCACACAGATTAAACGTAGCAGACATGGATTATTTGTTATAATTGTTTTAGCAAGTTTTCAGGGTATCATGCATGCAGTCTCTTATTAACATGATGAAAAGCATAAAAAATTACATTTTTGTAGTATAATATTAATTTACAATTGTCATCATGTGGATTCTCTATGTTGTTTTGACTGCAGCGACTCTCCAGCACACAAGGGATTATAGGATACGTGAAAACCCCGAATAGGAACAAACTTTGAATGAATTTTACATAGTCCAGAAAATGGAAATAAAAGTAGCCTCTCATGAAAAAGGCCACGTCTTGAGTAGGTGGATACTAAGTCTGAAAGTTGCCAATTTTGAGCTACAAGAACTGAGTTCTGTAGTGTACTGTATGAGGGAGTTCTGGAATCACTGTGTTCTGAGCCAGGATGCTCACCATTACACCACAGAACTATATCTGTGCCTTAAGTAGGAACTAAAACTAATCATCCATCAGCCAAGGGGGCATTTTCGGCATATTTTACAAACCAGATTTTCATTGCTTGCCAGATTGGTTTATTAAAGATTAGCAAGCAGACAGGTGACTGTTTACTTTTTGTCAACTTACATTTTTTTTCAAGATTAAGATTCTGTAACATTTTCACATAGGAATCAGATAGCATTTCAAGATTCTATAACATTTTGACGTATGCGTAAGATAGTTCACATTTTGCCATGATATTAGCTAACTTTTGAAAAGTTACATTTAAAGATAAGACTCTGTAACATTTTCAAATAGGCGTAACTTAGCTAACATACTGACATAAGATTAGCTGACTTTTGAAAATACCTAATGTTTCAATAAAGGATTAAGTTACCTAATCGTTTTCTATAAATTTAGCTAACTTTTGAAAATAGGAGCAAATTAGCTAACATTTCAAGAAAGGAGTAAGCTAGCCAACATTGACAAACCATCAACATGTTTATTAGACCCCATTCCTACCAGGCTGCTCAAGGAAGCCCTACCATTATTTAATGCTTCGATCTTAAATATGATCAATCTATCTTTATTAGTTGGCTATGTACCACAGGCTTTTAAGGTGGCAGTAATTAAACCATTACTTAAAAAGCCATCACTTGACCCAGCTATCTTAGCTAATTATAGGCCAATCTCCAACCTTCCTTTTCTCTCAAAAATTCTTGAAAGGGTAGTTGTAAAACAGCTAACTGATCATCTGCAGAGGAATGGTCTATTTGAAGAGTTTCAGTCAGGTTTTAGAATTCATCATAGTACAGAAACAGCATTAGTGAAGGTTACAAATGATCTTCTTATGGCCTCGGACAGTGGACTCATCTCTGTGCTTGTTCTGTTAGACCTCAGTGCTGCTTTTGATACTGTTGACCATAAAATTTTATTACAGAGATTAGAGCATGCCATAGGTATTAAAGGCACTGCGCTGCGGTGGTTTGAATCATATTTGTCTAATAGATTACAATTTGTTCATGTAAATGGGGAATCTTCTTCACAGACTAAAGTTAATTATGGAGTTCCACAAGGTTCTGTGCTAGGACCAATTTTATTCACTTTATATATGCTTCCCTTAGGCAGTATTATTAGACGGTATTGCTTAAATTTTCATTGTTACGCAGATGATACCCAGCTTTATCTATCCATGAAGCCAGAGGACACACACCAATTAGCTAAACTGCAGGATTGTCTTACAGACATAAAGACATGGATGACCTCTAATTTCCTGCTTTTAAACTCAGATAAAACTGAAGTTATTGTACTTGGCCCCACAAATCTTAGAAACATGGTGTCTAACCAGATCCTTACTCTGGATGGCATTACCCTGACCTCTAGTAATACTGTGAGAAATCTTGGAGTCATTTTTGATCTGGATATGTCATTCAAAGCGCTTATTAAACAAATATGTAGGACTGCTTTTTTGCATTTACGCAATATCTCTAAAATTAGAAAGGTCTTGTCTCAGAGTGATGCTGAAAAACTAACTCATGCATTTATTTCCTCTAGGCTGGACTATTGTAATTCATTATTATCAGGTTGTCCTAAAAGTTCCCTAAAAAGCCTTCAGTTAATTCAAAATGCTGCAGCTAGAGTACTGACGGGGACTAGAAGGAGAGAGCATATCTCACCCATATTGGCCTCTCTTCATTGGCTTCCTGTTAATTCTAGAATAGAATTTAAAATTCTTCTTCTTACTTATAAGGTTTTGAATAATCAGGTCCCATCTTATCTTAGGGACCTCGTAGTACCATATCACCCCAATAGAGCGCTTCGCTCTCAGACTGCAGGCTTACTTGTAGTTCCTAGGGTTTGTAAGAGTAGAATGGGAGGCAGAGCCTTCAGCTTTCAGGCTCCTCTCCTGTGGAACCAGCTCCCAATTCAGATCAGGGAGACAGACACCCCTCTCTACTTTTAAGATTAGGCTTAAAACTTTCCTTTTTGCTAAAGCTTATAGTTAGGGCTGGATCAGGTGACCCTGAACCATCCCTTAGTTATGCTGCTATAGACATAGACTGCTGGGGGGTTCCCATGATGCACTGTTTCTTTCTCTTTTTGCTCTGTATGCACCACTCTGCATTTAATCATTAGTGATCGATCTCTGCTCCCCTCCACAGCATGTCTTTTTCCTGGTTCTCTCCCTCAGCCCCAACCAGTCCCAGCAGAAGACTGCCCCTCCCTGAGCCTGGTTCTGCTGGAGGTTTCTTCCTGTTAAAAGGGAGTTTTTCCTTCCCACTGTAGCCAAGTGCTTGCTCACAGGGGGTCGTTTTGACCGTTGGGGTTTTACATAATTATTGTATGGCCTTGCCTTACAATATAAAGCGCCTTGGGGCAACTGTTTGTTGTGATTTGGCGCTATATAAAAAAAATTGATTGATTGATTGATTGATTGATTTTGAAAGAGGATTATCATAGGTACCATTTTAAGAGAGCTAAGGTTCACATCAGTACATTCAAGCAACAAATTAAAAAAACTGAACAAAGTATGAGCATTTTGATGACATATTAGCATCGTGGGGATAGGCCTCTCTACACTGATGTCAATGATGACGTGTCCCACGCGGTACCCTATGGTGCTATCAGAGACTGGTGAGTGTTAACCACTGAACGACTTAATCCAGAGCATCAGAAAGAGGGAACTGTGCCTAGATAAAATAGTAATAATGCCCAAAAGGTGGTACAGGTTGACGGCTGGTACATTCATTTGTCTAGATTACAGAATGTGTTTCTGGTCCCTGTCTTGGGGTGCAAATTGATCATAATGCTGCTGTCACATCCTGATGCCACTGTTGTGTAATATGTTGTTAGCACCTCCCAATGGCTGCCAGCTCCGTGGCTGCTGGAGCTAAAACTACCAAAACCAAGTCATGTAGACAGTCCTATGTTGTTGAGCTGTCTTTGAATTCTACTGCACTCTCCCTCCATTTTTTTCCCCACTAAATTTACTTTTGTTCAAGGAAACGAAAGAAGTTATTCATATAATGAGGGTACATCATGCCACGATTACAGCCTACGTAAACATCAAAAACATCACTTTCAATATATATTGCTGAAGATTATGTGACATGAAATAAGGATTAATTGGAATAACTTCAATTTAAATTAGAATGGAAGGTAAATGCCTTTTCATGAGTACATTCACAAAATTCTAATTGTAATTTTTCACTTTAAGCTTTGACTGCATTGATGTTTGACTCAAATGATGACCCAGTGGATTGTGTTGCTAATTGATCAAAGTAATACTGTTTATATCACATTCTGTGATTGTCTGAGCTCTGTATCTTCAACCTGAGTGCTCTGTACTCATATGTTGACCATCCATTCTGAATATCTGCTTTTATTTTTTAGCCTTCAGTCTGAAACTGCCATTCACTGAGTAGTTTTCAAAAATGCCCAAATAAAAGGCATTGTTCAAATTGATTGCTGTAGTCATTTGAGCCTCCTTCACAATAAAAATGATGACAGATTTATTTGCTGTTCTAGAGGTCTTTTTACTTGAGTGTGCTTGTGAAATCTGTTGTTGTAAATCCCTGACATATAGCAACCCATACTTGTCGGGAGAGGCACCTATCCTGCAGTATGATTTGATTCTGATTCAGAATGGTGATTCCTGATTACTGTCATATTAACCGCAACTTTCTGAGATTTTGATACATGCTCTCAGATATTTATCACATTTGAGAAATGACTCAATTGTTTGTCCTATGGAATCACAGGTCAACTATGATTTTATTCTGTAGGTTGATCTTAGGAGTAATAATAATAATATGATGATGATGATGATGATAACAAGGATATCCTGATCTGATTGATTTCCAATCAGAATTGGTCCAATTTTTTAATTGATTCTCATCAGATAAGTTAAATCCCAGTCACCAAAGTGTATATTCCCAATGCTCAGCATGGTGACAGCGGACCAAACAGAGAGATGGCTGCTGCTGCTGCACTACAGAGCTACAGGAGCAATGGTGTGCCTTTTGAAACAATTTAATTTAAATACACAACAAAGATATTTTATTCACACAGATCACCAACAGTGCACATCAGTCCATCTCTGTTACATAAGCTTGGTGCAATAACTGGCAGCACTGAGTGCAACCATGGTAAAAGTTTCAAAAACATATTTCAACATGCACCAAGAATGTTTCTGATGGATGGTGCCTGTGATATAGCAACCCAGTCTCACAGCAAGTCATAATTCAGCAGCACAAAATATACATTAATCTATTGGTTTGTGATATGGTTAAGGTTAGGGTTGGGGGTAGGAGTAAGTTAGTAATAGTGAGTTGAAAAGAACCCCGTCATGAAAATTTGACTCATTTCATGACGGGTGCATGAAAAAAAAAAACGTGAGACTGGGCTGGATATATCCTTCCTCCCAGTGAAACAGGTAGCAACTTCCAAAAAAATACGTTTTTCTCAACATTGTGTCTGTTTTCCTTCAGTTTACAGAGACAGCACAGGGGTGTAGCCAGAGAAGCAAGTGGTCAAAAGGCCTCTGTTAAAGTGAATATATTACATACAATAAAAATCATCATCATAATCATCATGGGAATGAATGTACAACTAAATTGTCATTCATACACTCTGTGTGCTATTTTTACTATTTCAGTTCTGCCCCAGCTGGGATTGATGAGACATATATAAAAAATATTTTTTAATTCAATTTTTAAATAAATAAATGATCACAAATGTTAAGAAGCAGCTTGGATTGACTGGTGTTTATTTATATGCCTGGCAGAGCTCCTCAAGCGATAAACATATACAATCCAATGACTTTATTGTGTGTGTGCCTTGTGCTCTGTGAAATTTTAATATCAAGGAAAACACATTTATCAGATCGGGACTCAATATCAGCAGAAACTCAATATTAAATGACTCAGATTCGGATCTGGGGCAGAAAACCTCAGTGGGACATCCTTTGATGATGATAATAATAATAATTTGAAGGCTGCTCCTACAACTATGTTTTCCTGAGCAGTTCGACACTAATCACCCCTCACAAAATTTACTGTAAGTTAACCTTTGTTTAACGAGGTTAGTCCTATTGAAACATTTTACAAGGGAGAACTGGAGAATTCTAAAGTTTCCAATTCACCTAACCTGCACATCTTGAGATGTGGGAGGAAGCAAGGAACACCCGGAGGAAACCTACGCAAACACGGGGAGAACATGCAAACTCCACACAGAAAGGCCACAGGTGGGAATTGATCCCATGACCTTCTTGCTGTGAGGCAACAGTGCTAACCACATAATTACAGTACGTAAATAATTACAACTGGAACAGTTTGGATTATGATAAACGGGAGTTTTTTTTGTCATGTTACAGCAACAAATCAAGAAAGATACCAATGGTACTTCATATTTTGCCTAGATTTTACCACACCAAAGTATTTATGCAACATAAAATAAGCATGTTTATAGTGTTTTGCCACATTTTTTCATTGCCAAGACCAACCATATTTGTTCCATAATGCTTACTTTCTCCTTACACAGGAAACAGTTTGGACTATTCATACATACATACATATACAAATACAGTATCATCACCAAATCCAGGAGTGGACTCAAACCTAAAACAGTATATCTCTCTCTCTCTGTCTGTCTCTCTCTCTCTGTGAAACAGGAAATGTCTTTTGGATTGACATTTTTTTGATGGGTACCTCTGCTTGTCAATATAAATTAAACCATTATTTCGATAGCCATAAACCTTTTGCAAGGCAAAGGGAATAGTTATCATGCAAGGCAAAGGGAAAGGTTATCATAAGCAGTGGTTGGTCAGTTTTGAGAGGACAGTGCCTCTGTTTATGATGTCACCATCGCAAGATGGCGTCTCCGAAACTGTTGGTTGCCTAAAAACATTAGGTGACCTCATCTGGGTTTATTAATAGGAATTCCAGATGAAATTATACATCCCCAATGGATGGATATACACACAACATAATAAAACTAAGGAAGTGTGTTGGCATTGCCATCCCAAGGATGAGTTCTTTCGACACCAGGCACACTACGCTGTTTACAAGTTTACAATATGTTGTCCGCAGTAGTGTTAGATTAACTGACTGCCTGATAGAAGACATTACAAAAAACTTTACTCTGGGTTAGGGCTGTGACATTTTAAGGGAATCCAAAATTTAAAAGAGTTTGCCTTCTACTTTAATGGCAAATGTCATTATTGAGTTGTGTACCTCGGCGCGGTCATTGAGATACACAGAGCTCTTCCAGAAACTGAATCTTCATTGAGAAAAACATGAAGCAGTGCTCCTCGATTCAAACAATAACCGTTTTACATTTCATTCAGTTTGATCTGTGATTATCTGACCTGGCAGGGTCACTCCGATACAAGTTTCATATCTTACTGGTGTGTTTTCAGGTTTTCCCTCTTTGGCTTTTTCCAACAAGGCCAAACTGCAGCGAGAGTGCGTTTGATCTGTGTCTCCAAGCAGTCAAAAGCCTTCAGTAGGTGGGATCATGAGTGAATCTGAAAAGTGGAAAAAAGTATTTTCTGTGTGTGTGTGTGTGTGTGTGTGTGTGTGTGTGTGTGTGTGTGTGTGTGTGTGTGTGTGTGTGTGTGTGTGTGTGTGTGTGTGTGTGTGTGTGTAAAATTTACACTCATAAAACACTTTTTAAGAGCTACGACCCTTTGCATCAATACTTGTGTAATTTCACTTGTATTATATTTGTTCGGTAACACTACATTAAAGATATATTAATTAACATTACTTAATGCAGTATTAAGCATTACCAAACAGTGAATTAAGACTTAAGTGTGTTTAGTCACTATTTACAAATGGTGTTCAAGTTAACTAAGATATAAACATCATTAATAAATGATGAGCAAACACAGTTAACGCTTAACTCATGCTTATTACTGCAAGAACTAACATGAACAAGTATGATTACTATACATTTATTAACACCTAATTGACTGTTAGTCCACTGGTTCCTGTTTTTCTTGAGACACACTCACCCCACCCCCACAGCTTACCCCTGTACTTGTGACTAAACAAAGACTAAGTGATTCATTCTATTATTATTATTATTATTATTATTATTATTATTATTAATTTATTTTTTAATTGATATGATAGGTTTCTGTCTTTGGTTCATCCAATGAAAATTTACTTTTAAATTTAATTTTGATTGTTAAATGCGTGCGTTATTATGACTTTGTGTAATTGGTGACCTTTTAGTTTTAATAACCTCGGAGCAGACAAAACATTGTGCACCTCCTGTGATCTTTTTCGTCTCCCTAATTGTGGATCGGACCCCAGGTCGGGACCCAGGGTGATACTCTATGCTTATTACTACATTAACTCATCAATTAATGCATCCTCATTGTAAAGTGTTCTTCAGTGTTCTTTGAAAAATAGCCTCCTTCTCAGTGTTTATCACATTCATTTGTGTATTTATCCGGTTGTTAAGTGTGATGTAACGCATCATGGGATTTTCAATTTCTGGGTCCAAACAAAAAAAGGCGCGCTGTCATTAACACTGAGAAGTGCACTGAGAAGCCATGATCAGGCTACACTTAAACCGTTGCACATGGACAACAGCATTAACATCGCGACATAAAACTCTGTATATTGTACCTAAAACTCTCCTGCATATATTAACTGGGTTTTTAGATGTTGTTATTGCATTTGTTTTATGTAAAAATTCCAGAAACTCAGGTCGTTTCTTCGTTATTTTCAATGGGAGTTGCTGTGAGCTGTGATCGTTTCCTGTTCCTGTCGTTCGGGGGAAAGAGAAGTTTGCACTTTAACGTCCTTTTTATTGTCCTTTACAACACTGTTTGTCCTCTTTGTTCCAGAGTAATATATATAAGATATCTGAAATGTGATTTGCGTTTCTTAAATTCCACGCAGGTTAAACGTAGCAGAGAGAGATCTTCTTCTTCTTTTTCTTCTTTGTCTTTCGGCTGTTCCTGTTAGGGGTCGCCACAGCAGATCAATCATTTCCATCTCACCCTGTCTTCTGTATCTTCCTCTGTCGCACCAACTATCTGCATGTCCTTCCTCAGCACATCCATGAACGTCCTCTTTGGCCTCCCTCTTCTCCTCTTGCTTGGTGGCTCCATCCTCAGCATCCTTCTCCCTATATACCCTGGGTCCCTCCTCTACACATGTCCAAACCATTTCATATCGCCTCTCTGACTTTGTCTCCAAACTGTCCCACCTGAGCTGTTCCTCTGATATGTTCATTCCTAATCTTGTCCATTCTCGTCAATCCCAAAGAGAATCTCAACATCTTCAGCTCTGCCACCTACAGCTCCGCCTCCTGTCTTTTTGTTAGTGCCACCGTCTCGAAGCCGTACAACATAGCTGGTCTCACTACTGTCTTGTAAACTTTCCCCTTCACTCTTCCTGATATTCTTCGGTCACAAATCACTCCTGCCACCTTTCTCCACCCTGCCTGCACTCTCTTCTTCACCTCTCTACCACACTCTCCATTACTTTGAACAGTTGACACCAAATATTTAAACTCATCTACTTTCACCACTTCTACTCCTTGTAACTGCACTATTCCACTGGGCTCCCTCCCATTCACACATGGATTCAGTCTTGCTTCTATTGACTTTCATTCCCCTTCTCTCCAAAGCATATCTCCACCTCTACAGACTAGACTCAACTTGCTCTCTACTCTAACTACAGATCACAATGTCATCTGCAAACATCATAGTCCATGGGGACTCCTGTCTGATCTCATCCGTCAACCTGTCCATCACCACTGCGAACAAGATACAGATCATTGGTAATATTTGTTTTAGCAAGTTTTCAGGGTCTAATGGATGAAAATTTGATGAAAAGCATAAAAAAATACATTTTAGTAGTACAGTGGAACCTTGATTTACGAGTTTAATTTGTTCTGTGACCAACCTCGTAAGCCAATCTGCTCATATTTCAAACGAATTTCCCCTATTGAAAATAACTAAAATTATTTTAATCCATTCCAGCCTTGTAAAACATCCCCAAATCACTCTAAATTATGAAAAATATTTTTTATTAACAAACAGACATGTATATTTTACCAGTGCATAATAAAATATATAACATAAAACAAAAAGTTTTATTCAGTGTTCTTACCTTAGAAACAGACTAATGCGATTAACGGAGACAGAGAAGGGAGGAACGCAGGTTTGCACACACTGTAAACACAAACTACATAAACTTAAACTGTAGATCCTTAAAAGGATCATACAGACGTAACTTTAATTGTAAACTTGCAGGTCTTTGGACCCGGAAACAGATTTATCATGTGATGTGTTATGTCAGAGCTTAACAACCAGATTGCTTTCAGCTGCCCCCCGGTCCTCTGTGTCACCACACTGGATATTGTACAGACCCGCATTACGATTTAGCACACGTTTTACACTGGATAATCGTCCTGACACAACTGCAGTTGCCTTCCACCCCAGCAGTAACCAGGACTGACTCTGCTTTTAAGATCTGACAGGATTTGTTATTCTCAAAGTAGCACAAGCTGTTTTATTGCTTCTATTTTTTTTTTACAAAAGCTGACAATCACGATCAAAATATGAAAGCGAACAAATCGTGTACTGCATGTTCCACTTAACGCTGACTTATTAAAGTCGTTGAAAAGCATTTTTCAATCAGCTGCTCTTTTTCACTTTTACCAACATTGATCAAGACACAAAACAATGACCTATTGTGCATCGAGTGAGAAAATCTGTCCAGTTAATTGGAGTTAATTAGCTGGAAGAGTACCAGCTGATCACTAAATTCTCCCTATAATTAATATTGATTTACACAATGCTCTCCAGGAATCCTTCCTCAGGCAGTAAGCTTACGTAGAACTTCATTTCTGTGAAATTGTTGGGCAGGTAAGGGTCCTGTTAAAATGAAGTGTACTGATGGTTTATTAGCAAACAATCCAGACTGGTTGAAGAACGGAAACTTTAATTACAAGCTGGTATTCAGGGAGTTGTGCTGCACTGTCTGGCTGTAAAGAACGAAGTAATACATAAAGGGAGAGTGGATGAGTGGGAGAGTTTTGGAAGGGAAGAAAGTGAGACCGGTGGGAGCCATGAGACTGATGATATCCTCGGAGGCGTCCTGCCTTGTTGGGATGTAAACAAAGGGAGATACAAAGGAGCCTTAAAATATCAACTTGCATTAACATGCGTGTCACACCAGCACTGTGCACAGATTCCATTTATCTGAAATATCAATATGCTGGGCATTAAAATATGCCTCAATTATGAAGTCAAATTTCTCGCTTCCTCTTCATCTTAAAAAAGATTATGACCAAGTTATAAAAGAGCTGTGTTAGGGAGGGTTCTGACCACAATTACACCACAAAATTAATTTCCCATTCAAACACACAAACAGAAAAAGTAAATAGACTTATCTTAGGTCAAAGATACCAAAAATCCAATTACAAGCAGCAATAATTCTTTATGTTTTACCATAATATATGTATCTGGGAGGCCTTCACCTAACTCAAAGGAACCCATCTTTCAAACACATTTGCTTCTGAGTCATGGTTCAAGGGCTTATTGGAGTGTCTGTTGTTGTGATCAACTCCTCATTCCTGTCCTATGCCATATTTGTTAAATGTAGGCGGTCCTTTGGGTTTTTGTGATCACTGTTACTTTCCTTTATAATTTAGCCATTCATGAGTTCCACTTTAGTTTCTAGCCTCTGTTCTTTTGATTTTATATTTTAGCCATTTTTGAGTTTTGCATTAGTTTCTAGTTCACTTGTGTCCCTCATGGCTGTTGCACATCACAATCACTGATGATTTATGGCAGCATTTCAGTAACTGGGATATTTCTTCATCTGAAGTAGACATGAGAAGAAAGAAGGCATCCAGTTGAGGTGGTAAGTGACAGCATTTTAAAAATGTATTTTTTTTTTGTCAAGACCAGAAAGGTACCAAAACAAGCATTATGTGAATGTTTGGTCCAGTCATGCACTGCAGGGAGCACCAGGGGCCTCATGTACCAAGAACTGTGTGGATTTCCTACTGAAACATGGTGTACACCAAAACCCAGAAACTGGCATAAGCACTAAAAAATATGTGCTTACACATGGATCCACGCACGCTCCGTTTGTACATCCCACTGAATGTGGAATTGAGCACACATGCACACACACCATGCTTTTCCCTTTCCACACCCCTATTTTAATACGGTAGTGTTCAGAATAATAGTAGTGCTATGTGACTAAAAAGATTAATCCAGGTTTTGAGTATATTTCTTATTGTTACATGGGAAACAAGGTACCAGGAGATTCAGTAGATTCTCACAAATCCAACAAGACCAAGCATTCATGATATGCACACTCTTAAGGCTATGAAATTGGGCTATTAGTAAAAAAAAAAAAAGTAGAAAAGGGGATGTTCACAATAATAGTAGTGTGGCATTCAGTCAATGAGTTTGTCAATTTTGTGGAACAAACAGGTGTGAATCAGGTGTCCCCTATTTAAGGATGAAGCCAGCACCTGTTGAACATGCTTTTCTCTTTGAAAGCCTGAGGAAAATGGGACATTCAAGACATTGTTCAGAAGAACAGCGTAGTTTGATTAAAAAGTTGATTGGAGAGGGGAAAACCTATACGCAGGTGCAGAAAATTATAGGCTGTTCATCTACAATGATCTCCAATGCTTTAAAATGGACAAAAAACAGAGACGCGTGGAAGAAAACAGAAAACAACAATCAAAATGGATAGAAGAATAACCAGAATGGCAAAGGCTCACCCATTGATCAGCTCTATGATGATCAAAGACAGTCTGGAGTTACCTGTAAGTGCTGTGACAGTTAGAAGACGCCTGTATGAAGCTAATTTATTTGCAAGAATCCCCCGCAAAGTCCCTCTGTTAAATAAAAGACAGAAGAAATGTGCAGAAGAGGTTACAATTTGCCAAAGAACACATCGACTGGCCTAAAGAGAAACGGAGGAATATTTTGTGGACTGATGAGAGTAAAACTGTTCTTTTTGGGTCCAAGGGCCGCAGACAGTTTGTAAGATGACCCCCAAACTCTGAATTCAAGCCACAGTTCACAGTGAAGACAGTGAAGCATGGTGGTGCAAGCATCATGATATGTTTCTCCTGCTATGGTGTTGGGCCTATATATCACATACCAAGTATCATGGATCAGTTTGGATATGTCAAAATACTTGAAGAGGTCATGTTGCCTTATGCTGAAGAGGACATGCCCTTGAAATGGGTGTTTCAACAAGACAATGACCCCAAGCACACTAGTAAACGAGCAAAATCTTGGTTCCAAACCAACAAAATTAATGTTTTGGACTGGTCTGCCCAGTCCCCGGACCTAAATCCAATTGAGAACTTGTGGGGTGACATCAAAAAAGCTGTTTCTGAAGCAAAAACAAGAAATGTGAATGAATTGCGGAATGTTAACAGCTGAAAGGTGCCACAAGTTGGTTGACTCCATGCCTCGCAGATGTGAAGAAATCATGGAAAACTGTGGTTATACAACTAAATACTAGTTTAGTGATTCACAGGATTGCTAAAAAAAGCAGTTTGAACATAATAGTTTTGAGTTTGTAGCGTCAACAGCAGATGCTACTATTATTGTGAACACCCCATTTTCTACTTTTTTTTTTACTAATAGCCCAATTTCATAGCCTTAAGAGTGTGCATATCATGAATGCTTGTTCTTGTTGGATTTTGAGAATCTACTGAATCTACTGGTACCTTGTTTCCCATGTAACAATAAGAAATATACTCAAAACCTGGATTAATCTTTTTAGTCACATAGCACTACTATTATTCTGAACACTACTGTATGCAAATCCATGTAAATAGGCCCTGGGACTGGAAATCCCCCTCCTTCAGATTAGTCAACATGAACACAGAAAAGAAATTATAGCGAGTGTGAGCTACAGATGACGTGGAGACACACAGGGTCAGCTTATTTGGGACCCTGTCAAATGGAATAAACATGAAATGGTAAAAGACAGTGGAAGCATTTGTGTGTGGGCCCTCAACTTGGTGAGTTCAGGGCAGTGCACGCACACTGAAGTTAAAACAGCGAGGAGCACCGTGGCTGACATTAACAACATTACAAATGTGTTTATTGACAAATACTAACCACAGGGGGCCTGTTAAGAAGCTCTAGTTTCACAATCAAAAAACAACAATAATAATAATAACAAAATACATATTTGAATGTGCATATGCCCAAATGTGCCCGTGCTGGTTTTCAGTCGGAGCAATTACGGAAATAAACTATTTACTCATTGTGCATGTGCCAGATGGGGGCACAAAATGCGGGGGGGGGGGGGGGGGGGGCATGAGGGGAGATTATTGCTAGGGTTAGGGGAAGGGAGACAGTTATGTTATGGTTAGAGTTAGGAGGATGAGTTAGGGTTAGAATCGTAAAATTAAAAAAACTGCATCACGGAAATGTCACTCATCACGTAACAGAGCATGACAAAAAGGTGTGCGACTGGGCTTCCCCAACCAGGCTGGTAGTCAGGATGAATAAGCCATGTGTTAAACCAGGCCACCTAGCCACGCTATTAGTTAGATGCATTTGTGCATCACATATGATTTGAACTTTGATGTAATGAAAATGTTTCCTTTTAACAAAAACAAGTATGAAGTATCACATGATGGGTGCTTAAACCGGCTCTTATTGCAAACAAGGGAGAAGCCAAACTGGCATCCTTTTACATTTATTACTTGCACGAGCTAATCTGTCATGCTCTTGATCACATCTCCAGCCATAGTCTGAGAATATATGTAACACTTATAAATGAATAAAAATAAAATTTACGTGTATATCAAAGCAGGTGTAAAGGTCCATAATGCCACAACTATGTCAGAGTGTGTGGACTCATGGCATTAATTATTCTAAGTCAATACAGTACAAAACATGAAACAATAAAATGAAAAATAAAATAAGCAAAATGTACAATAAACACTTAAGAAACAGAACAGGTTAGATCGTTTTTAGAACAACCATACAATACTTTAAAATACTGAACAACATCACACCGAGTGAAGAGGGGTACCTCTGCTAGTTAATACAAATTAACCTGTTATTTTGACAGCCATAACTACAAGTCAAATGCCTGAAGGGTAGCACTCACACACTGAAAATATTTGAACATGAACTTGCCTAACAGAGACGTGCTGGATGTTGTTTTATTTTCCCATATATTTTGCTTTATAGCACCACCATGTGTTGTATAAGTGTCAGAGTTATGGCTGCAATAATGAAGAATAATTCTAGTATGCAAAGCTATAAGATGTGCAATGGCACAGTCAACATGGTAGATGCATCTGAGTACAAGTAATACTACAAAGAACTACAAAAACTATGATTTTGTGATGTTCAGTAATTTTTCACAAAAGTATTTTGCTGGTTGTTGCACCCCATCAGGTCAGTTCATGTGTCAATTTTTGGAAACATCCATCGTGGCCATGTCCATCAAGTTAGATTTCAAACGAGTAATTAATTCAAGAGTTACAACAGATTTAATGAAATAAGCAACAGTAACAAAAGAGGAAAAAGATATTAAATATCCATTTTGTTGTGTGGGCCGCCAGAAGAGGAGGTACTGCTGGCCCACCACCAGAGGGTGCCCTGCCTGAAGTGCGGGCTTCAGGCACGAGAGGGCGCTGCCGCCACGGACACAGCCGGGGGTGACAGCTGTCACTCATTATCTCTTGACAGCTGTCACCCATCTACACTTCATCATCCCACTCCATAAAGACCGGACGTCATCTCCACCTCGTTGCCGAGATATCGTCTACCTTAGGAGGTAACCTTCTCAGCCTGCATATCCAGATAATTGGTTACAGACACTGCACGAGTGTGTGTTAGAGGTGGAGGTGGAATTCCCACCGTTGTTGTTACTGGGTGTTCACACACCCACATCTGATTGTCTCTGCTGCTCGCCAGCAGTACCAGATCCGACACGCGGAGACAGTGGCCACCTGGGGTGTTCGGGATTTGGCGGCTCCAGTATTCTCCAGGTTCGGTGGCGGAGGAAATCGTGTGGTTCCGGTTCTTCTCAGGACAGACGTCCTCTATCCTCGAGCCTGCCCACACGTCACCTTTGCTAATTGATTATTGTACATATTCTGTAATCTGCTGTGTTTGGTTGTGCTTTTCACAACAGTAAAGTGTTCATATTTGACTCTTTCATTGTCCGTTCATTTACGCCCCCTGTTGTGGGTCCGTGTCACTACACTTTCACAACACATTTGATAATTTTTATGTGACAAGGTTCAAATATTGTATGAGCAACAATTTATGAAGAAAGAGAAAACATTTAGAAGAAGCAGTGGGAAAAAAATGTTTAAAAAAATGCACAAAGGTAGTGGTTGTGCTTGGCCCCTAAAAAATCGATGACATGTAAAACATGCTCAGACAAAGTGTTCAGTCACACAAAGTTCAGTCAGACAGGCTACTTCTCATTTTTACTGAAGTACTGTGTCCTCATTAAGCTTTTCTTTTCCCACTTGTAAATCAGTTGAATGTACTTTCCTTATTCACTTCAGATCATTTAATTTGGCCATGACCATGTTAACCAATCATTCAGTACCAAGGACATTTTAATAATGTTCCTTCCTGTGCTTCTGTCAGATGTCATTGTGGTGTGCTTGATTAATGCACCAGTCCTCATCCATATCCCAGAGCTCATCAGTAAATCACACTCCAAGATTACATTCAAATTGCAGTCCATAAAGGTCATCTCAGAATATACGAGGTCTGTTAGAAAAGTATCCAACCTTTTTATTTTTTCAAAAACCATATTGATTTGAATCATGTGTGATTGCATCAGCCAAGCTTGAACCTTTGTGTGCATGCGTAAGTTTTTCACGCCTGTCGGTTGCGTCATAAGCCTGTGAGCAGGCTTTGTGTGAGCAGTGGTCCACCCCTCTCGTCAGATTTTTATTGCGAATAAATGTCTGAATGATTTGGAGCTTTGCTGCATCAATTTTTTCCAGAAACTGTGAGAGACCTCCAGGTGAACACCATTCAGAAAATTCAGATGGCTTTCAGGGACGATTTTATGGGGATTACACAGATTAAGGAGGTCTCCAGTCGGTTTAAAGACCGCCCACAGCTGCTGAGAGCGCGCCGCGCTCCGAGCACCGATCAACAGGCTGAATCAACCAGATCATTTCCAACGTGAAGGCTTTGTTGATCCGGGACGTCGTCTGACTTACACAAAAATGGCAGGAGACGTGGACATCAGTACTTTTTCGGCACATTCCACTGTTACAGGAGTTTTTTTCATGGAAAGAGAAGCGGAGGGATGCGCCACGGAGCCGTTCATGGCGCGGCACAAAACCACCTCCATGTTGGTCTCACAGGATGGCTTTCAGACGGCTTTCGGTGGCTTTTCAGTCATGTGACTATCCGAGAAATTGTGGATGAGCCTGGACATGCCACAACATGTAATGTGAGGCTTCATCACGGCGTTGCTTTGCGCCATGCGGCACCGTCGTGACGCATGGAATTCCTCCGCACGTCTGTCTCAATGTGCCGAAAAAGTGCTGATGTCCACGTCTTCCGCAATTCCTGTGCTAGTCAGACGACGTCCCGGATAAAACACAGCGTCCAGTTTAGGAATGAATGGCACATTCCACTGTTACAGGAGTTTTTGTCATGGAAAGAAGAGCGGAGGAATTCCGCGTGTCTGGAGCACTCCTTAATCTGTGTAATCCCCATATAATTGTCCCTGAAATCCATCTGAATTTTCCGAATGGTGTCCACCTGGAGGTCTCTCACAGTTTCTAGAAAAAATTGATGCAGCAAAGCTCCAAATCGTTCAGACATTTATTTGCAATAAAAATCCGACAAGAGGGGTGGACCACTGCTCACACAAAGCCTGCCCATAGGCGAATGACGCAACCGACAGGCGTGAAAAAACTCACGCATGCGCACGAAGGTTCAAGCTTGGCTGATGCAATCACACGTGATTCAAATCCATATGGTTTTTGAAAAAATAAAAAGGTCAGATACTTTTCTAACAGACCTCGTATTCCCAGCTATGTTACTGTGTGGGGAAAAAAAGATATTGGTACCAATTCATACTGGGCAAACCAGGCCATTGCACGACCCATCGTATCATTTAGCATTGCCTCATACCATATCTATCACACAGATGGATAAATTGGACCTCAAAATGTAGACAGACACACACTGACTAGGTGAAATAAGTGATTTTATTTACCAAACACAGAAGAGTCAAATTCCAAAAGCCGTGGATCTGGCCAAACAGTTCAAAGTGTACTAGAGGCATCGGCAGAACAGGTGGTGAGGCTGGCCACAACCGGAACAGGAGGTGAGTCAATGAACTAGCAAGGGGTGGATGAATGAGCCGGTATTTTAAACTGCAGTATAGTAAATGAGAGATTGCAGGTGCAAGAGGCAAGCAAATCAGCCACAGCAAGCCTGCGGTTTTCACAATTGATGACTTGGGTGTGCGTATTAAAAATTATGACTGGCATACTGCCTCACTTACTGTTGAGTAACCATGTAGCTGACATCGCCAAGTTATGGATACCTGGTGAGAGGCACCATGGTGCACACACAAATTAAATAACATAAAAATTTCACAAATCAGAATCAGTGGGAAAATGCAAACAAAAAAAGCAACCCTCTGTGATTCTTACCTTTACTTTGACTTCTGTTTCACTCCAGACAGTATGAACCTCATGTTTCATGTTTTGTATGGTCAACATATTTTCCTTGATAATATACATCCTTTCCTCCATGTCACATATGTGAACAAGCTTAAAGGTTTGTTGGCCTCAGATGACAGCGACAGACTGGAGCCCTGTCCAGGGTGTACCCCGTCTCATGCTCTATAACTGCCGTTACCCTTGATTGGAGTAAGCGGAAGGTGAGTGAGTGAGTGAGTTCACTGTGCCATTGCTGCCAACATGGCAGTTCCCAGATATGGGGTTCAAATAGGCTGTTCCAGGTCAACATAAAAAAACTTACAGATGATATCACGCAGTCTTTGTCCAGTATAAATATGCCTGCAACACATTCTAAAAAAAGTTGGGATGCTAAAGCATTTGCAACTTTAGCCTTGGTCCCACCAAATAATAAAGCCATGAATAATGAGCCACTTATGGATTTGTCAGAGATTATTCAAATAATGATCCACGTATAAGTCTATCATGTATCCACTATGAAAAGCCTGTATGTGCCTCTAAGTACCTCATGTGCCACATATCAGCCTCTAATGAGCCACAACTGACCAGTCATTTGAGCCCCGTCCAGCCTTGAATGCCGCATATGATTCATGTAGCGCAATGTAACACGACGTTGCATGGGTTTGGTCCAAACGTCCAGCCCTCCCACACTTGGTCCTTTTAAAGTGTGGGTTTTCAATTCAAGATGCTCCTGCACAGTCCCGCCTCTGTGTGCTGTGCATCATGCTGAGTTCACCTGTGTTCATTAAATGCAAACCAAAAAAAAGACACCACAATGACGTGGCCACTTTAATTATATACACCTGCAGCTGTGTGGATCACTCCCCCCCCCCCCCCCCCCCCCAAAAAAAACCCACAACACAAAATACATCCAAAACCAGATCAACTAGAACCGAACCACAGGTTCCTGGACAGTCGCCCCTGTGCTTCTTTTTGCTGACTTTATTTCTTCTGCGGCTTAGAGTCATTTTGACACCGCCATCCAACTTTTAACTTTGTGTTCATATGTTATTCTCTGCAAAATCGTTCTTTTGCATGTTCGCGTTCTGCGTAAATGCTCGTCTTGAGTGTGAGTGATTGCATCAGTATGCACACACAGTGGAGCTCACCTGATCCATTATAACAAGATGTTAAATCTATCATAAACAAACTTTTACAGCTGTTTATAAAGAAGGAATGAACAAGCAACTGTTTTACCAAGCTATTACAATATAAACATTACAAATAATTACCTTTTAGGCTGTTCCAAATACCTTCTCCACCTCATGGAGCACACAAAAGACAGGAAAAAAGTATCCCGGTGGAACAGTCCTCTGTGATTACAGAAACGATTTGAGGTGTTTTCAACACCTAAACTCTGACAGAAAATGATTAATCCGCTACAAAATAATTATTTTATTTACAGTGTCCAGTGCACAAAGCAGGTGGGATTGTCACAACAAAGTGCGAGAGAGGACGGAGCCAAAATAGCCTGTCCTGTCCTCGTAGCTGCCAGATGCTTGGGTAATGGGCTTTTAACAGCCTCGTACTCACCAAAAACATGCCTCTAAAATCGTTTGTCCTCGTAGTGCCTCGTACACAAGCTGCCCCATGCTGTTGTTGCGAAACTTTGAGCTTCTTGAAATTTGCTCCACACTCAGAGATGAGCCTCATTAGCTGAATATTCTGCCTCTGAGAGCCAGTGAGCCTGAGTGATGTGTCTAAAGGGCCTTTCACACCGCACACTTTCCACACGTCGGCAACGCTTCCCAACGCGTCGTGACATCAGACGCTTTGCTTAGGAAGCGGCAAGGGGGGTGGAGATTGCTACGTCACACTCTGGCTGTTTCCACAACCCAAAAAAAGTTGAGCAATCACTATCTTGAATTTGTGTCACCTGAACCACAAAAAAGCTTTAAAAAACAGCGGAACAATTCTCCCATCACCCTGCTGGGAGAAACTTTTTTTCAGCTACTTTTCAGATTGACGCTAACCGAGCGAGGACTGACGAATTGGTGGGATATTGATCAAACCGCGACAGCCGGCCGACGCGAACAGAGAAGCCTGAGTTCAGGCATCATCACTGGGCAGACCGAGGCACTTTTTGGATATATGCGAAGTCCCAGTTTCACCATCGCAGTTTAGTTCTGCAGCTTTATCGCTTTGGCTTCTTCTTCATGCACCGGGGACAATGCATCTGATTTTTGGTTCTTAGTCCCGGGGCGGTACGTGATCTGGAAGTCAAAGCGTCCAAAGAACAGAGACCAACGGGCTTGCCTGGGGTTCAGCCGCTTGGCGGTCCGGATGTACTCCAGGTTCCGATGGTCCGTGAAAACCGTAAAGGGCACCGATGCCCCCTCCAGCAGGTGTCTCCACTCTTCAAGAGCCTCCTTCACCACGAGGAGCTCCCGATTGCCGACGTCATAGTTCCGTTCAGCTGGGGTCAAACTGCGGGAATAAAAGGCACAAGGATGGAGAACTTTATCAGCCTCCACGCTCTGGGACAGCACGGCTCCTATCCCTGAGTCAGATGCGTCCACTTCTACTATGTACTGGCGATCAGGATCAGGCTGCACCAGAACTGGTGCAGTCGAGAACCGGCGTTTCAACTCCTGGAACGCGGCTTCGCACCGATCCGACCAGGTGAAGGGGACCTTGGTGGAGGTCAGGGCAGTCAGGGGGCTAACTACCTGACTGTAACCTTTAATGAACCTCCTGTAGAAATTTGCAAAGCCTAGGAACTGCTGTAGTTTCCTGCGGCTTGTTGGTTGGGGCCAATCTCTCACCGCCGCAACCTTAGCCGGATCAGGAGCGACGGAGTTGGAGGAGATGATGAACCCCAGGAAGGACAAAGAAGTGCGGTGGAACGCGCACTTCTCGCCCTTCACAAACAGCCGGTTCTCCAACAACCGCTGTAGGACCTGACGTACATGCTGGACATGGGTCTCAGGGTCCGGGGAAAAGATGAGTATATCGTCCAGATATACGAAGACGAACCGATGCAGGAAGTCCCGCAAGATGTCATTTACCAAAGCTTGGAATGTCGCGGGGGCGTTAGTGAGGCCGAACGGCATGACCAGGTACTCAAAATGACCTAACGGGGTGTTGAATGCCGTCTTCCATTCGTCTCCCTTCCGGATCCGAACCAGGTGGTACGCGTTTCTAAGATCCAATTTAGTGAAAATTTGGGCTCCATGCAGGGGCGTGAACACTGAATCCAACAGAGGTAATGGGTATCGGTTGCAAACCGCGATCTCGTTCAGCCCTCTGTAATCAATGCATGGACGGAGTCCGCCGTCTTTTTTACCCACAAAAAAGAAACCAGTACCCATCGGGGAGGTGGAGTTCCGGATCAGCTCGGCAGCTAAGGAGTCCCGGATGTAGGTCTCCATTGATTCGCATTCCGGACGTGAGAGGTTGTACAACCTACTGGACGGGTACTCAGCGCCCGGGACCAAATCGATGGCAGAATCATACGGTCGGTGCGGGGGAAGAGTGAGCGCCAGATCTTTGCTGAAAATGTCAGCAAGATCATGGTACTCCTTTGGCACCGCTGATAGACTGGGGGGGAATTTGACCTCCTCATTAGCCATAGTGCCGGGAGGAACCGAGGATCCTAAACACTCCCGGTGGCAGGTTTCGCTCCACTGCGTGACAACCCTGGACGGCCAATCTATCCGGGGATTGTGCTTCACCATCCATGGAAAGCCCAAAATCACTCGGGAGGTAGATGGTGTTACATGGAACACTATCTCCTCCCTGTGATTCCCAGACACAACCAAAGTCACTGGTTGTGTCTGATGTGTGATTAATGGAAGCAGGGTGCCATCTAGTGCTCGCACCTGCAATGGTGCCGGCAGAGCCACCAGAGGGAGCCCTACTTCCTTTACCCATCTGCTGTCCAGCAGATTCCCTTCAGACCCCGTGTCTACCAGTGCTGGGGCGTGAAGGGTTAAATCCCCACAAAGGATTGTTACTGGGATTCGTGCAGATTTGCGGGGTTTTCCCGCATGTGTGTTTCTAAGGACGGGCGTTGTAGTTTGACCGTTTAGGGCAGTCCTTCTGCATGTGCTCGCAAGAGCCGGAGACAAAACACTCCCCGCGGGCCAGCCTCCTTTCTCTGACATTTGTTTTTACTTTGGCCCTGCTCGTGTCCATAGCCTCCTCAGCAGGGGGAGCTGTAGCCACACGGAGGTCTCTGGCAGTGAAGCGTGGGGACGACGTCATCTTGTCGGAACCGGAAGGGGGAGGGACGGCTCGTGCCCGGTCACGCCCCCCGGCCTGCTCCCGACGATGCTTGTTTAAACGGTTGTCTAAGCGTATAACTAAATCGACAAGCCCGTCAAAATCCCGCGGTTCCTCCTTAGCCAGTAGGTGCTCCTTAAGGACCGGGGACAGTCCATTTACAAAGGCGGCGCGGAGCGCAACGTTATTCCAGCCGGACCTCGCTGCCGTGATGCGGAAGTCGACTGCATACTCGGCTGCGCTACGGCGCCCCTGTCTCATCGACAGCAGCACGTTCGAAGCGGTCTCGCCTCTATTGGGATGATCAAACACTTGTTTGAACTCTCGTACAAACCCAGTATAAGACGTTAGGAGCCGTGAATTCTGCTCCCAAAGCGCCGTAGCCCAGGCGCGTGCCTCTCCTCGAAGCAGATTAATAACATAAGCCACCCGGCTAGCGTCTGATGCGTACATGACAGGGCGCTGTGAAAAGACGAGCGAACACTGCATGAGGAAGTCTGCGCACGTCTCGACACAGCCCCCGTACAGTTCCGGAGGGCTTATGTATGCTTCAGGGGATGGTGGGGGGGTTCGTTGAACGACCAGTGGAACGTCTGATACAGGCCCAGGACCAGCCAGAGGAGTGGCTGCAGCAGCGCCCTGATCGCGCGCTTCCACCCTGGCGGTGAGAGCCTCCACCCTCCGATTAAGGAGGACATTCTGCTCGGTCACTAAATCTAACCGTGCCGTGAAGGCGGTTAAGATCTGCTGCAGCTCACTCAACACGCCTCCCGCTGACGCCTGCGCTCCTGGCTCTTCCATTGGCCGTTCAAGCTCGGGTTGACGCCCCTCGGAATCCATGACCATGGCCGAGAAATCCTGTTGGGAAGGTGTCGTAGCACGGACCCACAACAGGGGGCGCAAATGAATGGACAATGAATAAGCCAAAAAGGTAACAATTTAATGTTGTGATAATACACAACGAAACGTACAGTAATTTGCACAGTCAATTTAACACCAGGTGACATGTGGGCAGGCTCGAAGATAGAAGACCCCCGACGAGAGAGAAGCCGCGTCCCACACGGCTTCCACCACCAACGGTCTGAAGAACACCGGAGCCGCCAAGTCCCGAGTCCCCAGGTGGCCTCTGTCTTCGGCTGTCGACCCTGGTACTGTTGGCAGAAAGCAGAAATATGATGAGTGAGTGTGAGTCCGCACACTCAGTAATTCTCAGTCCCAACACAGTTAGGAGGGAGCACCTCCACCTCCAAACTAGGTTATCACTCGTGCAGCTCCTGTTGTCTTCTTTCTGGATGGAGTGAGAGACGAAGACCGTTGTCCTCTCACTATCCGCCAATCCAGTCTTCCACAGACTTCACAGGTACGCGGCTGCACACAGATCACAGTTTAGATACACTGAATAACTACAGCAGAGAAGAATTACCTTGGTAATGGTAGTCGATTTCTCGGCGGGGAGGTGGAGTTGCAGTCCGGCTTTTATGGTGGTGATGATGAACGAGTGACAGCTGGTGCAGAGGATGAGTGACAGCTGTCACTTCTTCTGGGTCTGGCGCCCTCTCGTGCTTGGAGCCCGCACTCCAAGCAGGGCGCCCTCTGGTGGTGGTGGGCCAGCAGTACCTCCTCTTCAGCAGCCCACACAACATAAATAAAGCTACAGCTTTTTTCAGAGACCACAAAAGCTCAATATTAAATAACTTTTTTCGGTGTTTTTTTCCGTTTTCTTTTTTCTTTTTCTTTTTCATATATATAAACTGTGTAGTGTTTCTTTATATTTTAAGAAATATTTTTATTTTTCCCAATCAGGAACATTTGCTGTGCAGACAACCTAAATACAGATGCCCTTCTAAAATGTCCATTGATGAGCTGAACACCATGAAGTCCAGTTGGAAGAAAACATCTCTGCTCTTCAAAATAGGAGAAAAGTGTCTCCAACAATAACACCAGAGTTCAAAGCTGCAGAAGAGACCTTCATCTGGTCCTGAGAATCCAGCATAACATCACCTGCTTCTAAATAAAAGGCTCTTTAAACAGCAACTATTTTATTATTTTTTTAAAAAGCTGTTTCATTTTATATTTTAACAATAAATGAATGGATCATTAAAAATGTCCATGAAATCAAAGTCAAAAGACATTTGCACAGGTAGAAGCTCTCCACTTATTGTGCTCAAATTCATATTTTAGAAATGACTCTGTCCTGATAACATTGAAGGCAATCACATATTTTGACGTAATTGCAAGTTGAAATGGCTAAAAAAAAGATTTATCATGAGGTTTATGTCACAGAAATCCTACTTTACAATCACACTGCAGTTATTGTTGAATTATCTCCTGTTGCATTTATAATCAATTTGTATTTATTTACAGTGTCTGTTTTTCTGGTTGAAATGATATGAATAATCTACCAGACTTAAAAAAATGTACAAATTTCCATGTTATTTTATTTGTCTAAAAATAAATGTCCAAGGTTCTTTATGTTAAACAAGAAATGATCTAATTTGAAATAACAGGTGGTTTTAATTTACAGATGAAGAAAGGTTTCTAAAGAAGCATTTATTGATTTATTTAACTATTTTAATTACGTGTTCCAAACTTTTTTTTAACAGTAATCAGAAATTTTGAGGTAACAAAAAAAAACATTTGCAAGGATTTTTCTTCAGAAAACTGCTCTATAAATGAGCAGTCCTGTGACACGTTTCTGTTTTGTATCGATCAGTGGTTTCTGCACCGATCTGTTTTGTAGAGATCAGTGGTTTCTTCCACTAGTCTTCCGTGTTTTGGCCCAATGCGTCGTTCCTATTGGACAGCGCAAAGCTACGTCACTGTTCAGCGTGGCGAAAGTTGGATTGGGTTAAACTTTGACCGCGTCATCCTGCCGACAAGCGGCAATGCGCACTCCCGTCAGAAGCGTCGCTTTAGCTCAACTTTTGATGCGACGCTTCTGACGCCTCTAAAAAGCAACGTGTCTCATTGAAAATAATGCTTTTTAGACCGATTTGTGACGCCTTTGACACTTCCAACACGTCCAGTGTGAAAGGCCCTTAATTGTTTCTAGTGCTAATGAGGGGCATGAAAACATTCCTGGATTCATGATCCCGATAAGTATGAATCCCTCATACAATTTCTTAAAAATTCATTCACACCCTGCAGACAAACAAACACCACTGATCACATAATCTTTATAATGAAGGTAATAAAAGACAAAACAAACAGTCGTTAATGAATGAATGAACTCATAATCACAGTGGATCAGTAGAAGTGTCCAGACTCAGATGTGACCGGGATTTTCATTAACAGAGTGGCTTCATGTGCAAACAGATTATCTGAACAAAAACAGAATATGATAAGAGGATATGTTGGAGTTGCAGTGCCAGGTCTGACAGCTGGAGACGGTGACCACCTGGGGACCCAGGACTTGGCGGCTCCGGTGTTCTTCAGATCCGTTGGCGGTGAGGGCCGTGTGGGATCCGGCTCGGTTCTGGACGGGCGTCTCCTATCCTCAAGCCTGCCCACATGTCACCCAACGTAATTGACTGTAGTTCCAAACTGGTTGTTGTCTGTATTCCGTTGTGCACAATTTACAACATTAAATTGTTACTGTTTGGCTTATCCATTGCCCGTTCTTTTACGCCTCCTGTTGTGGGTCCGTGTTCCTACACTTTCACAACAATTTTTTTTTTTTGTTCATTTTTTTTTCAGCGTGTAGTTTTTACTGCATTAAGTACATGATATAAAAACATCCCTGCGTGATTTATACTGCGGGAACACTGGAACACAGCAGGAATCGTAAATTGGCTTTCGAGTCACGCTGGGTAACGCTTCTTTGCCCCGAGTTACGCCTCTTTGCCCCGACTTGCGCTGGAACCACTTCCTTTCTGCGTCGAGCACAGGACGCTAAAAAAATTAAACAGGTTTAATTTTTAAAAAAAATTTAAATTTTTTGGCACCCGACTTGCTTCATCCTTTGCGCCCCTCGCGCTGTTGTGGTGCTGAGCTGCATCGTCTTGGCACTGAGTTGTTTCCATGCGGCATTGTCATAATGACTCATGGCGCAACTGGGAGCAACTGGGAGCACCCCCGGTGTGAAAGGGGCTTTATGTGCACAGTGAACTGATGATGGGCTGCGGTGGTTTTCATGACACTAGGTATTGTTTCCAGTGTTTTGTGATGCTTTGATTGCAGTATTTATTTTGTCAGGTTTCTTTTGCCTGCTTTTTCTGCATGTGCAACTTGTACACTCAGGATAATTTCTTCCCCAGAAAACCTCTCACTTCTGTGTTCACCTTCTGCAAAGGAGTGTGCCAGAATGTGTAATGCTCAGTGTATATACACACTGTTTATAAATCAGGATGATGCTAAGAAGGATAAGACAATATGAAGTTCAGAGAAATGACTGTGGGAAAAGAGTAGGACATACGTACTGAAGCCAAGAAAAGTGTGTGTGTGTGTGTGGGGGGGGGGGGGGGGGGGGTATGTGGGTCTGAATCTGTGGGTCAGAAAGTGTTTCCAGACAAGAAGAATTGTGCTCATATTGAGGATATAAGGTTGTGAATTCTTTGCTTGAAAACTAATGGACACAGTTATAGTCAAGTCATATCTGGGAGCATGTGCTGGTGCCGCACTTCATTGCATCCATGAAACCACAGTACTGCCTCACACAGTTTCTGCCAGAGGACTCAATTGAAATGTGGGTGTCTCCTTGGTCTTCTTCAGCCACTAGGGTCCTTAACATTGAGGCATGTATGTGCTGGATCCTGCCCAGAGAAAAAGGCAGCATGTGCAAAATTTTGGAGCTGGTGGTCCCTCACAGTGCAAGTGATCCTCCTCATCTTAGTCTCCCCCAGTAACCACTTGTTGGACACAAAATCATTCAAGCAGTATCCAAGCATCCTCAGCACACATCTTTTACCGAAGACATCGAGACATCACTTGAGGTCACCTATGATCATTCAAGTTGTACATCAATACACTTACACAGGAAGCACCCAAAAGCCTTGGACATTCATTCTCCTTCAAACACAGTGACATCACCAAACATCTCTGTGCAGTGACCTCATGACTCCATAAGTTCTTGCAGGAATATCTCTGTCTTAAACTCAGAAGACCCAGAGACATGAATGCAACTGCCATCACACTCATTAAAAGCCTGGATTTTAGCCTTGATCCAGGACCATCTCAAACACAGGTGGAGGTCTTGTGGTTAAGCGCTAGATTTCCAATCAAAAGATCTTCGGTTCCAAACCCAACCACACTTGAAAATCAGTAAGGGCTCTTGGGCAAGGTCCTTAATCCCCTCACTGCTCCCTGTGTGTGGTGAGTGCCTTGTATGGCAGCACCCTAACGTCGGTGAGTGAGTTTGTCTTTGTGAATGGCTGAATGTGAGGCATAATTCTAAAGCACTTTGAGCATCTGATGCAGATGGAAAAGCGCCATGTAAATGCAGTCCATTTACCATTTATCATTCATCAACAAAGGAACCTAAGCTGCTGATTTCCACAATACCCAACACCCACAACACTCCTGTGGCAGACACTGGTTCATCACTGGAAGACAGATGTAGGTGTGATGAACATACTGAGCAATAGTGTTGCATACTAGAGTCAACATTTTACCTAATGTTTCCTTTTCCACTTCAACATTTGATGTTCAAGTTTCACTTGAAGACCGGGTTTCCATGTAAGGCACATTCTTTCTCATCAAGCATTCTTCCTTTACCAGCTTTTGTGTGTGGAAACTGCATATGCATGGTATTAATATCCGATGTTCAGATGAAGGATTCTGATTCATCAGATCTTCACTGCCTCTAATTTTCTTCATTGCACTGGGAAATTTTGGTATGCAGCTCGCATTAGCATCCCCCCGATGGGAAATAATGATTTCACAGTAAAGTCTAATCACCAAAACACTCTTTACACATTATATCTATTCACCTTTTCTCAATATAGTGCACCGTTTTATCACATAAAGTGTTTTTTATAATTACTCTCTACATACATCATTCAATTAGTCTGTCCTGACGCACCAAGAATATTAATTTTTTTGGCCTTTGCACTGAAAACAGCTTTGAAGAAAAATGTTCAAAACTGTGTCATTTTAATGATCGACTTTCGGAGTTGAAAGGATTGGAAATTATATGTAAATTGCTTATAATAATTGTCACATGAGTTGGCCCCTCATTTAAAAAGAAAATAAAAACAGCCCTGTGATGAGATTCAACTCTATTTGTGCAGCAGGAAATTAATACACAGCTATTTAAAATGGCCATGTCAAATATTTTATCCTGAGATAATACTGTATATATGGCTGGAAAGCTTTAACATTTTTCTGATGTTGATTTTATGGATGTCATATGTTACACTTAGAATCTTGTGGCCTTTAGGATGCTACTAGAAAAAAAAAACTATTAGCTATATAGACAGTAAAGAAAATGATGGTGATGAGTGACAGTAATAACCAGAGCTGGGACGAAGTCACCATCAAGTCACTCTCAAGTCATGAATCAGCAAGTCCCAAGTCAAGTCTCAAGTCAGCTTACAAACAATTGGTGGTCATCATGACTTGAGACTTGACTTGGGACTTGCTGATTCATGACTTGAGAGTGACTTGATGGTGACTTCGTCCCAGCTCTGGTAATAACAAATGCAGAGAAATGTTTCTTTGGGGACCATCTGGAAAATGGAAAAAAGTGATCCTTACATTTAAGCTGCATTTACACATAATGACGGCAAGTCATGAATGCCACGAAGTATACATTCTCGGCCGCTGAACACGAATGTGAGGCATTAAGGCAGAGGCATCAGGTGTCCTCAGGAACTGCTGCAACCTGTTACCACGCGTTATGATTAATGGCAGGTGTTGCTGGAGAATTATCAGGAACCATTATGCACAGTCAAGAATAATGTTGTGCCTTGTTGCACGCTATCGTGCTTAACAGCACATCATTAAGTTCTGTCACGTTGTGAATGAGGCAAATCGTCTCCGCACACACCCCCATATTCATCCAACCATCAGTTGCTGAACAATTCTGATTGCTCCAGTTTGCTCCTCAAATCCACAGCAGAAGAACTTTGTGACTGCATGCTTAGTTGGGCTCTGTGCTATGGAGTGGCGCAGAAAGGAGGAGGAGACTGAGAGAGCCAAATGTGTGGCTCTCGTCTCGCTTGTTTTCCCAAACATCAGGCACATGCAGCAGGTAGAACACCTGCAGGAGTGTGCTGAGGAGCACTGGAACAAGACTTTTAGCTGACTTGGCGTCACTGTCCTTCTTCAGCTTACTGCAGCAATGAAACGAATGCGGTGCAGCAGGGTTTAATTGTGCACATGTCAGAGAAAATGTTGTCATGCTTTATTAAGGATCACCACTAATCAAGATGGATCAACACGCTCAGTTGCAACCTCCACGACATGAGGCGAAATGAGGGTGGTGCATGACAAAATAATAATTAAAAGGGAGTACTCAAGCCAAAAATGTTTGAGAAACAGTGCTCTAAATCTTGCTCTAAATCTTTAAACCTACCATCCCTGGTTCTCAAGACCAGGCACCTAAGTGGCTCTACTTTTTTTTTTTTTTAGATATTTAGAAGTATCTTAGTATACACTAGTAGAGTTCCACCTTAGATTTGGAATGTATAATAGAAGATATACCTTACTGAATTTTCATGTGGACTTTGAGCATCTGATGCAGATGGAAAAGCGCCATGTAAATGCAGTCCATTTACCATTTATCATTCATCAACAAAGGAACCTAAGCTGCTGATTTCCACAATACCCAACACCCACAACACTCCTGTGGCAGACACTGGCTCATCACTAGAAGACAGATGTAGGTGTGATGAACATACTGAGCAATAGTGTTGCATACTAGAGTCAACATTTTACCTAATGTTTCCTTTTCCACTTCAACATTTGATGTTCAAGTTTCACTTGAAGACCGGGTTTCCATGTAAGGCACATTCTTTCTCATCAAGCATTCTTCCTTTACCAGCTTTTGTGTGTGGAAACTGCATATGCATGGTATTAATATCCGATGTTCAGATGAAGGATTCTGATTCATCAGATCTTCACTGCCTCTAATTTTCTGCCACCTAAGTGGCTCTACTTTTTTTTTTTTTTTAGATATTTAGATGTATCTTAGTATACACTAGTAGAGTTCCACCTTAGATTTGGAATGTATAATAGAAGATATACCTTACTGAATTTTCATGTGGACATGTTGGTCTAAAAATAAGGTGTAATCAAGTGGTGGTGGTGACCAAGCAGTTAAATGCATTTGTTTCCAGTGCAGAAGGTTCCCAGCTCAAACCCCACCCCTGCCCATTCTCCATGTAATATGGAGTTGCATCAGGAAGGGCATCCACCGTAAAACTTGTGCCAAGTCAACAAGCAGTTCCACCTTGGATCCGCTGTGACAACAAGGGAGAAGCCGAAGGGACTAAATAGTCAGGCCCAGAGTGATCGTAAGCTAATATTACAACCCCACTTCCAATGAAGTTGGGACATTGTGTAAAATGTAAATAAAAACAGAATACAATGATTTGCAAATCCTCTTCAACCTATATTCAATTAAATACATGACAAAGACAAGCTATTTAATGTTCAAACTGATAGACTTTATTGTTTTTGTGCCAATATTTGCTCATTTTGAAAAGGATGCCTGCAACACATTGCAAAAAAGCTGGGACAGTGGTATGTTTACTACTGTGTTACGTCACCTTTACTTCTAACAACACTCAATAAGCCTAATTGTGAGTGTCTTGATCGGGTATAAAATGAGCATCCCCAAAAGTCTCAGCCATTCCATCATCTATAGTCCATAATATAATCAGAAGATTCAGAAAATCTGGAGAACTTTCTATACGTAAGCGGCAAGGCCGAAAGCCAACATTGAATGCCCGTGACCTTCGACCCCTCAGGCAGCACTGCATTAAAACCCAACATCATTCTGTAAAGGATCTTACCGCGTGGGCTCAGGAAGACTTCAGAAAACCATTGTCAGTTAACACAGTTTGTCGCTACATCTACAAGTGTAAGTTAAAACTCTACCATGCAAAGTGAAAACCATACATCAACATCATCCAGAAACCCTGCCGCCTTCTCTGGCACCTGAGCTCATTGAAATGGACAGATGCAAAGTGGAAAAGTGTGCTGTGATCTGATGAGTCCACATTTCAAATTGTTTTTGGAAATCATGGATGACGTGTCCTCTGGACAAAAGAGGGAAAGACCATCCAGATTGTTCCCAATGGAAAGTTCAAAAGCAAGCATCTGTGATGGTATGGGGGTGTGTTAGTGCCCATGACATGGGCAACTTGCACATCTGTGATGGCATCATCAGTGCTGAAAGGTACATCCAGGTTTTGGAGCAACACATGCTGCCATCCAAGTAACTCTTTTTCAGGGACATCCCTGCTTATTTCAGCAAGACAATCCCAAGCCACATTCTGCACGTGTTACAACAGCTTGGCTTCGGAGTAAAAGAGTGCCGGTACTAGACTGGCCTGCCTGCAGTCCAGACCTGTGAAAACCTTATGAAGTGCAAAATATGACAAAGGAGACCCCGAACTGCTGAACAACTTGTCAGATCCCGCTTTTTAGATACACGGCACACGCTCACCCTCCGATGAGTGTGTTTGTGTAAAAAACAGCTCTCCGTCTCTGGGGTCCGACCTTCGTGTCTCCACGGGTATTACTCGGCAGGGCTGCACAAAGGCTGTTCAAGCTGGTGGCGAGGAGATTCGTCTAGCTGCTCACTGCCTCCATCCAGACGTCCACCCCGCTGAAGCTGATCTCGCACCCCGGTCGAATAGCCTTCTCAGGAACCAGGATACGAGCCGGCCACGCCCGTTAACGGCAGCTCTCCTCTTATGGATCAGGGCTCTTGGAATGTTGCTAGATTTTGAATTTAGTGACTCGTACAGCGAGTCCCCAGGATGTGTTATTTTCATTAAAAAACCAGACTAACCTTTTAGAGCCTTTTTGATGTTGTACACCCAATAAACTTTAACTTTTACACCTTAAGAAGCATCAATAATCCAATGTCTGAGCCTTAACACTTTAACTGCATGCTTGGAAATTTATTGCAGGTTTTGCAAGTGCCAATAACATAATCAACATAGATTATATGGTGATAATTTCACAACAGTAATTCAAGTATAATTAGAATAATGATTGGCAGAGATTTTTGCTTTTAATTCAATAATTCTGACTGATCTTACTTTGACTGGGACTGGATTGACTTCTTAACAATTTTTTCTAGGAGTGAGGGAAGGAGGTTTTTGAGGTTAGGGTCCCCAGCTCGATGAACTTGATTTCCTCTTCATCAGCTATTAATCATTAGCTGACCACGATCCTTGTGTGATGTTGTAGTCCTTCAGGAAGTTAATCCACATAAGAATTTATTCCGTCTTCAATCAACCAAAAGTTGATCTAATCCATTCTGGTATGCGATGATGTTCCTTGAGAGAGAAATCGTTGAACATTCCCCACTCAGACTTAAGGCCAGTGGTTACTCTCCGTTGTTCTGCTACTCCGTGACTGGACGGCCTGAGTGGGAGTTGAAAACTCTCTCAAATGATCTTTTATGGCTCCAGTCCTCTCACTCCTCGATTCCAGTTGCTGCCCACAAGATGGTCAAGTCTTGTGATCTCCTCGTAGCAGGGGAGTAGTGGCAACAGCACCTCTCCCTGGAAGAATAACCCCGTTTTCTGGTGTTTCACAGTTTATATATGTGCTTGACTCTTGTTGTCCTCAGATGATCTTAGTTACCATGGGGACGCTGTTGACTCAAAACCTCCTCCCTTCTCCTTCTGCTTACTGGAAATCTCCGCAGCCCTTGCCAGTAACTTATTTCTCAAGTTCCTCTTTTCTGTTAACACTTCAGCTTTTCTGAGAATTCATTCTTTTAAATCATTTCTTCAAAATCACATCAATCATATTCAATCATTTCATTACAACTCTCTTTCACATAAAAACAATTCATATGATCATATACAAACATTTCATTCCTTATTATTCATTTCATATTTTACCAACATCTTAATCATTTGATCAGTTGTTTAACATCAGCTCTTCTTGCCCTGCTTGCGACATCTTCTTCACTTCCTCTTTTTTCTCTGACTCTGCATTCTTTATGAAAAACAACTCATATAATCATTCATTTCACTTATTTGTAACATACTTTTTCTAATCGACTCTTAATTTTAACTCATTAATACTTCATTTGATCATACTTGTCATGTTAGAATCATTCTTAGACATATTCCATCATCTTCACCACCGAGTTCATTCCATGGGCCTCCCCATTTGCAATGGAAAAGTCCGGTATGACCTCACTTACTCCTGTAAGGTACCAAACACTGTGCAGTTTAATCCAACAGCATTAATCCCATGGCACGTATTATATTCCAAGATGAAAACAAGCTGAAAGCAAGCTTAAAGTCATCTTTCCTGACACCCCCTCCATGACTTGAAGCTCTGCCGATCCCTCTATACTTCCATAAAAACATCCTCGTCGTCGTCGACAGGATGAAGGGTGAGCACTTCTTTTTCATCCACCATCGGAGACAGAACAGGAGGAGCTGGAGTTGAACGACACTCATCCAGCACCACGTACTCCTCTCCGCCCACCTGTAGATTGCCGTCACCGTCAGAAGGCTGCTCGTCCAGTAGTGGTGATTGTGATGGTAATTCCAATGGAGACGGAGTTGCCTCATATTCCTGAGATGATACTCCATCAGGGAACAATGGTGCGCATGGTGAAGTGGGGGTGAGGGGTGTATAACATGATGTAACTGGTGTAGATGGCCATGGTGATGTATCCTTCGTTTGAGGTGAAGCTTCAGCGAGAATATCCTCAGGCTCGGGCTGTTGAATGTGTTCATCCAGGAACACCTGCGTGAGGGCCTCCAAACACCAGTTCATATCCTCAGTTTGCACCCCAACCTCCGCAGTGCGCTGTGGAGATGAACGTGGAACTGGTGGTAATGAAGGACCAATGGCCACGATCCGGCCATCAGCAAGATGAGCTGTGGAGAATCTTATTCCGTAGGATACATCCACATTTTGGTAAACACGGGGCAATACATACGAGGTCTGTCCGTAAAGTATCGTACCTTTTTATTTTTTTCAAAAACTATATGGATTTCATTCATATGTTTTTACGTCAGACATGCTTGAACCCTCGTGCGCATGCGTGAGTTTTTCCACGCCTGTCGGTGACGTCATTCGCCTGTGAGCACGCCTTGTGGAAGGAGTGGTCCCGCCCCCTCGTCGGATTTTCATTGTCTGGAAATGGCGGAATGAAAAGGACTTTTTTCCATCAGAATTTTTTCAGAAGCTGTTAGAGACTGGCACCTGGAAACCATTCGAAAAATTTATCTGGCTTTCAGTGAAAATTTTATGGGCTTCACAGAGAATAAGGACTTTAACTACAGGTTTAAGGACCCCTTTAAAGGACGGTCGGTGCGCCGCACTGCGAGCTGCGACGATGCGGCACAAACCACTGGATCATTTCTAAGCTGATGGCTCTGTGGATATGAGACCATCGTGTGCTCTTTCTCTGGTTATCACAAGACCTGGACATCAGCCATTTTCCGGCAGATTTCACTTTTAACAAGAGATTTTGTCATGGAAAGCTTGTCCTCTAACACACCGAAACGGAGGTGTTCCTTTGTCTCGCTTCATCAGCGAATCGGTCGTGACGCGCGAAGCCACGCATTGATCAATTTTGCTAAAATCTTCCTGAGGTACTGACATTAGCTCATCAGGCGTTGGTAGTTTTTGCACATAGAATTTTGCTTTATGTGGACCCCGCAAACTATGCCCAGTCCACGTGTATCCCTTTGGAAAATTCCCCTCAAAATGTATCAGTGGAACGCTCCAGACCCACGGAAAGGTGTCGTTAAGCCATTCATCATGTTTTGCCTCCTGTTTTTGTTTCCAAGTAATCCTGTCTATCAAATCGATGACTGGTGCAAGCACCATGTAATTTTGAGATTTACATCCAATAGGTCGATTCCAATAACATCTATCTAATTTTGCCACTTTTTCTTTTACACAATAATCATGAATCTTCTTCCATCTATTTTTAGCCACGTTATCAATACTTTTAACTTTTGGTTCTAATACTTGCTGGGTATCTTGTGTTGGTGATGTAGGGAGTGGTTTGGTTTTTCCCTGTGTTGATGATATCTTTGTGGATCCCACCAATGCTGCTGGTGAGATGGCGGTTGGTTTGGAATATGGTATTCCTGTTCCCATGTCGGTATCATTGTTCAACGGAGGGGCTATTGTAGATGTAGTATCCACTTTCGGCACTCTGCTGTGGGTGTTGTCACAGGTGAGGTTATAATTACCCAATGTTTCCAGGTAGGCATTATCATTCTGCAAACATCATGTCTTGGTGATGCTGGAAAAACAGCTTCTTTTTCCCAATATCCTGCTCGATAGCCCAGCAGTACTCTGCATCCCCAATGAGCAATACCAGACTGGCTCACCAGGTTCAGGTCTTATCCAAGTGCAGCCTACTTCTCTTCGCTCTCTTTGTTTTAACCGTAAGATGGTTGCCACGATAATCTCTTGATCCCTCACTTGTAGGTTTTGAAGGATGTCTGCTCCGGTGGTCAGGTTGTAATTGGTGGTGACGGTTGGAAATTCCCCACTGTCGTTCAAATATTGCAGCCACTTATTCTTTAGCATTTGCTGGGTTAGGTTCTTCATCTTTGCCCATTTCTCTGTAGAATTCTGGTCCCATATCATGTAGGTGTTTCTTGATTCAACTCCCCAACATGTCTGTTGGAAAGTTTTAGTTGTTGCGTACTGGACCCTGATATGGGTTAAGGTCCAGGGTGTACTACCATAGTAGTACAGGATAGCTAGAAGTACAGCAATGCCGACTAATAATGCTGTAATTCTGGCCATCCAACTCCAACATTGGAGGCACTTTTTCTTTCACGGCTGGCTTTGTTGCTGCTGCTTTCTTCCAACATTTTCGTAGTAGAATTCACTTGGTACTGGTGGCAGCGGCTCCATCTTTTGGGGTTGTTGCAGTAGTGGCATTTCTATGCCAAACTCTTCTTCTCTTGGTCTTTCGTTGGTTCTTTGAGGTTGCATGGTGATCACGCTGTCTTCCCGTGGTTCTTCCATCTCAGAGATAGATGATCTTAGGTGCTGTTGTTTGTCTCATGCTCCCAACAGAGACACTTGATGCTCGTTGCTGAAGAAGGGTGACTAACAAGGGAGATGGCCATGGGAGTCTAATATCTAGTCCTCGCCACGCCCATTTCCAAGTGACGACTGTCACCTCCTTCATTTCAGGCGGTGGTCCCTGGGGTGTGTAGAAACACTGTGAAGAGGCAGGATTCAATTCTCTACGTAGGTGCAAGATATCCTCATAGGCGTCCCAATATGCCGTTCCACTGTAGACATACTGCGCCATCACAGAGTACAGAGGAGTCCATCTCCGGAATAGTCCTCTTCCCGACTTTATGCTAAGTCGTATCAGTATAGCCTTTGGGGGTTGCCAAAGCCCCACTAGTACTCTGGTTCGCCATCCACTTCTAATAGGTGGGAGACTTCCGCCTTTCTCGATGTCAAGGTGCTGTACTGTCGTGCATATTGGCAAAGTTTGGTTTTCAATCAAACAAAGTTGAACATGCCTCTTGTAGTTGAAGTCTTTTAAACATATAGGGACTACTGGTCCAGATCTGGAAAGATCCAAGCCAAATATCCACGTACATTCCCTGTAATGGATCAACATAATTAGGTCCCCACCTTATTTTAAATCTGTAGCCCCTTCTCTGTACATACACTACATTCAAGATGCAGGGATATGAGTCTGGACACCGGGGAATTGGGTAAAACTTCCATCCGACCCCAGGGCAATTCCAGTGTTGTCCAACTTTGTCCACGATAGCTTCCAGAGGAGTGTATATCCCAGGCTCTGCAAGGTCAGTAGTCCTTTTATATGAGTCATTATCTACAAAGTATCCTCCTGTTCCCAGCAACCATCCTTTTTCTTTGTAATCCTTTTCTGGCCAGTTTAAACATATTTTCTTGTAGGGTAAGTCCAAGGATGGTGTAAGTCCTCCAGGCCCGGATCGTAGACTATTTACATTATTTTCATCCAGTTTGAAGGTCCGCAGCATGATTCAGAGTGAGTTGTCACTCCGCCATCGGTCTCCTTCTCTTTCTGCCAAGATGCACCACCATAGGGAATAGTCGTTGTCTCTTAAAGAGATGAGTGTAGATGGGAGATGGGTGCTTAAGTTCGGAATCCATTCCTTTCCACGCCCACTTCCACATCGTAACAATTATTCTGTCAGGTTTAGGGAGGGGTCCCTCAGGGATCCTCTGTACCTGATGTGGGGGTACATAGTCCCATAGATCTTGCCAATGCTGCCAAAACTCTTTTCCAGAATACCTTGTCTGTGATAAGGCTAGATAAAGGGGAACTATAGGCTTCTCTTCTTGATCCTTAGGCTCAGTTTGAAGCTGAATTTTTCTTGCTTGACAACAGTTCCAGACTCCTCTTTTGTACAGGTAGAAGAAGTCTCGATTTACAAAAATCGTTGGTATGGTTGGGGGTAGGCAGCTCACACAGGCCCGAGGTTGATCGATAACTCTCAAATTTAATGTCTGGTTATCTAATACGTGATATCTTGGGTCTTGCAGTCGTCTGTTCAATTGACGTCGCATGTTGGGGCTTGTTGTCCAGATCAAGCACTGGTTAAGGTATATTTCAACATAGACTCCTTGGAGTGGCTCAACGTAATTAATCCCCCATCTCAATGTGAATCTCAGGCCGTTGAGTTGTAGGTAAACCACATTTAATATCCAGGGGTAGGTATCTGGACATCTTGGAACCGATTGGGGTATTCTTCGGCGTCCTTTTATGTACCAACGCCGCAGACTTTCCTCGCTCAGCACTTGTTCAGCAAGTAATTTTTGTCCTGTTGTCTCTGTTAAGTCGGCATCTCTTTTATATTCATAATTTGAGACATAATATCCGTTAGATGCTAGTTCCCAGTCTTCTTCCTCAAAATCTTTTTCTGGCCAATTTAAGTATAGTTTCTCAGCACCAAGGCCACATTGTATATAGGGTCCAAGTCTTCCTCGATTATTAATAATGGGTACTCTATTTACATCTGGTCCTTGCGACATTTTGCAAACAGCCGCTTCTTTTTACTTCTTCCTTGTCCCACGGAAAATGGAGGGAAACATCCAGCGACTCTGAGGCTTTCCTGATTTTTCTTCACCTTGAGTCGGTTGGTGTAACGACTGCTGCTGTTCCTCCAGGAGGTCAACGTGTGCTCCGACAGAGTAAACCCCCACATAGGGGACCAACACCATCAGCACTGTGAGCCACACCTTAATCGTTTGGTCCGGCTTACTAGGAGTGTCCACTCTGCTAGCCACTCCCCCCATAGATTGTATCCTTCTCTTTCTCACCCATTCTTTGAGTGTCACGTGGTACTCGGCTGACTTCTTCTTCGGTTTTGCTGCTTTATTTCCCCAGGCGTCTAATCCAGTGGTAAAATAATACATGAGGGTTTCTCTGCCCCCTTTTTTTGTGGCACCTCTTCTGCATCTTCCAGTGGAATTTCTGGGTTCTTTAGAACTTCTTCTATCAATTTGGCCCAAGTTGTCAATTCCCAAGGGCAAATCCATCCTTCTTCTTGGGCTTTTTGCTGTTGATCATCTGTCAGTCCTCCCATCATGTCTGTATATCTGGGTCGCTCCGGATCTCTATACACTCTGAACACCAGTGGAATTTGCACTGTGTCTATTGGAGGGTCATAAGTTTGCCCATACTCTGGACCATGGGACCAACTTTGATGTATAGCTTCATGCAACAAAGACGGCTTTCGCTCACTACCTCCTGCAGCTTGGTCACTTCCTCCTGCTCTAGTTGTTTCCAACATCAAATAGACACTTGGTGCCGTTGGACCGCTGCCTTGATTCCCTTCAGCTTGATCAAGCGCAACTGTTGTTGCAGGATCAGCCCAACAGGCTTCATCGGTGTGAAAGGTCCTCAGGGGGTCCAAAAACCTTCTCACTTGCCATCCTTCTGCTCTTGCCACATGCAGTAGTCTTCCCATATGAGTTCTTGCTTTACACACCAGGCAATACTCGATCGCATGTCCATTCCAATAGCATGAACACACCTGCATATCCAGATTGTCTCCACGTATATCCCACTGGGTGTAAAAGACCATTCTTGGCAACTGGGTTAGTCGGCATAACCCACATACAAGTGCATCCAAAACCTTCAACGGCTTGTGAAGTATTTGCTTGAACTCATGTTTTGCCCCACTTGGAATTGGTGGTTTTCTGACCGCCAGTCAAAATTAAGCCACGGTCTGATTGGAGACCACGGATCAAACAATATCCATTAAAACCTGAAGCAGAAAAAGGAAATGATGACTTTCTTAGGTATCTGTAATTATTGCAGAGCCTGGATTCCATGTTATGCAGAGAAGGTGCAGAAATTGCAGGATTTAATACACTCTATACCAATGGCTATGACTGACAAAATACAGTGGAATAAAGAAGCTGAAGAACAGTTTACAGCTCTTAAACAAGAACTTGTGAGTTCCACAGTATTATCTCTGCCCAATTATGCCAAGCCATTCACTCTCATGGTGGACACAAAACAGGGATTCATGTGTGCAGTCTTGCTACAACAACATGGTGATAAAAATAAACCAGTTGGCTATTATTCCAAACGTTTGGATACATTCTTATCGCCTGCTAGACAGATAGCATATACAGCAATGCTATTGTCTCAGCCACATATTACCATTGAAAGATGCAACACCTTGAATCCCGCCACGCTCCTACCTACTGAGACAGATGGTGAACCGCATGATTGTTTGGCAGACACAGAGAAACAACAATTACCTCGACCAGACTTAACAGACGAACCATTTACAGATGGACTACATTACTTTGTGGATGGCTCATGTTTCAAAGATCAGAAAGGACAGACATTAACAGGCTATGCTGTTGTTCAATTACCAAATACTGTTATTGAAGCAAAACAGATTGATCATTTTAAATCAGCCCAAGCTGCAGAACTCATTGCATTAACCAGAGCTTGTATCTTGGCTAAAGGACAGAAACTGACAGTCTATACAGATAGTCAATATGCATTTTCAACAATTTGGTTCTTTGCAAAACAATGGCATCAAAGAGGTATGATAACCTCTACAGGGAAACCAGTGACACATGCAGGCTTACTCACAAATTTGCTAGAAGCAGTGACATTACCATCACACCTGGCATTATGTAAATGCGCAGCCCACACCAGAGGTACAGATTTTGTCTCCAGAGGAAACTGTCTCGCAGACAAAATAGCGAAAGAAGCAGCAGCTGGTCGATATGGTACTTCTTCTATTTACACAGCTCAGACAGACAATGAACCATTAATAGATTCTGACCTTTTATTGGATATGCAAAAACAGGCACCAGCGCAGGAACGACATTTGTGGTTGAAAAATGGGGCAACCCCAAACCCCAAAGGACTTTATTGTGTACATAACAAACCCATCCTACCCAAAAGCTTATTCAAAGCAGCCGCAATTGCGACGCATGGGTTAACGCATGTGTCAACAGGGGGGATGGTATATATGGTAGACCAATACTTTACTACCTATGGATTTAATTTATACTCAAAAAAAATTTTGTAAAGCCTGTGTTACCTGATTGAAACACAACCCACAGGGAAGTATAAGACCCCGGAGAGGGCAATTCCCAAAACCACAGTATCCTTTCCAAATTGTTCATATGGACTTTATTGAACTAAATCAATGTGGACCCTATCAATACTGTCTAGTATTAATTGATGCCTTTTCAAAATGGGTAGAAATTGTTCCATCACAAAAAGCAGATGCTTTAACAGTAGCAAAAGCATTGTGTAAGACAATTATTCCGTATTATGGAATACCAGAGACATTGTACAGTGATAATGGAACACATTTTGTAAATGAAGTTGTACAAAGAATAGCAGAACACATGGAAATTAAGTTAAAACATCATTGTGCTTACCACCCACAAAGTGCAGGATTAGTGGAAAGGACAAAGGGCACAATAAAAATAAGATTAAGGAAATGTGTGGAAGAGACAAAACGAACCTGGATTGAATGTTTGGACCTAGTAAAATTGTATATGAGAAAAACACCAACACCATCAGGTTTAACACCATTTGAGATACTTTATGGACGACCATATCGTCTACCAATTTTTGACATGGATACTAAAACAGCAGATGAGGAACAAACATTAGCAGATTTTATGAAAAAGACATTAACACAGAAAGAGATAACTCAAACACATTTACTGCCAAATAATTTTGATCTTCCACAGGATGGCCTTCCAGTAGTCCAGCCAGGAGACTGGGTGTTCATCAGAGTGATTAAGAGGAAGAACTGGTCCAGTCCTCGTTGGGAAGGTCCATACCAAGTGCTGTTAACAACACCAACTGCAGTAAAGATAGCGGAGAGATCAACGTGGATACATCTAAGTCACTGTAAGATACAGCGTGTGTTGGCTGCCTCCACAGTGTAAGGGGAAGTCTGGCTACAAAGGGAGTCTATTTAATTAGCAATAGATTGTCTCAACGCCAGTGAAGCAGGGAGATCCTTGCACTATTAGGTGAGGTTGGTTAACAACACTGTATCCTAGCAATCATGAGTGAACTACAGCAGACCCCGGAGCGGCGTGCTCAGCGCCGCCGCTGCCGGACTGTTGGTAGGGCAGCCGGTTGCGTTGTGATCTTAGTGTGTTTCATGCTCCTCGGATTCCTGGCCTGGTGGTTGACCCAAGAATTGCAGCTCACTGTGGACCGAGCCAGAGAACAACGGAAGCAACGTCAGAAGAGGTTTATTCATAATGTGAATGAGACAGATGGACACCCTCATATATACCATACTAATATGTGGTACAGATATGTTCATTTATTGGCTATGGAATTACATGTTACTAATTGTTATGTTTGTTCGCAAATGCCTATATCCTCAACACACCCAGCTCTGACGGCTAAACCGTACCCTGCTAGGGTGACAGAATGTCCTATCATACGGATGCATAATCAAACTGTATTTCGGGGGCAGCAGTTCTCAGCAAATCTGATAAGATGTAACACCACTTGCCTCAGTGCAACCACTTATATGATAGGGATTTCAACAGAGGACGTACAAGCATGACCAAGTGCTGCTCCATTGACTAGACTGAAGGGAAACGCAAAAATATCATCACATGTTAAATTGTCATCACAACGGCCATTCCCGATTTGCTTTTATGGGACAGGGAATAAAACTGTAGGTAAAATTAAGAAACGTCTGTGTACCCAAACGTATGTTTTATCAAATAATTTAAGCCTAACCAAAACATAATATGTGGATGGTACTTATCTTCATCACATTGGATGGGGATGTAATTATACAGGCTCCTGTCCATGGGGAACGGATGAATCATGTGCTTATGTTAGTAAGTTTTTGCTACCACCTGTAAATGGTACTACGGTGTATGATGACATCTATTGGCTTTGTGGTTCCAGACTGTACATGAGTCTCCCACCAAATTGGGGTGGTGTGTGTGCACCTACCCAGGTGACTGACCATACATATGTGGTAGTGCCAAGGACCTCCACAGAGAAGAATGGCAGCACCAGACGGAGGAGATCGATATACCCAGATGTGTTACCACATGATCACATGTGGGGCTCGGATGTACCAAAGGACCAAAAATTGTGGTCTGTAGGAGATAAAATAGCACATTCATTGTTCCCCTGGATAGGAGTGGTAAAAAATTAATTAATGATTGAAACTCTGAATTATCGATTGGGTCTGTTCATGAATGTAACTGAGAAAATAGTAGCAGCTCAAAATACTGAAATAGATGCTTTACGTATCATGGTGATGCAAAATCGCATGGTTTTAGACTTGCTTACTGGTTCACAGGGAGGAGTTTGTGTTCTGCTGAACACAACATGCTGTACTTTCATCCCAGACTCCATTCATTCAGTGGATGTGCAGGACGCATTGGAAGAGCTGAATAAACTTCGTGATGCAATGCATAAAGACACCCTAGCCGTGAACCACCTGGTCCTGGTTGACTTCAGGACCATGGTGGCAGTTACTATTGAAAATGGTGACACCAGTTATTATAGTCCTAATTCTGATTGGACTTTGCATGTGTTGTGTGATCCCTTGTATCAAAACAATGGTTGGCAAAATGGTGTCAAATACATTTGTACAGTGTAGTCTGGCTTTCCAACAAACTATGCCAAAATATCAAGCATTGAAACAGTCAGACCTTAGTGGAGAAGACTATAATGACTGTGTTGAGAATTATGATGATATTGAAAAGCTCACAACTCCAGTTCAAGCTTGAATTGTTGACGTGATGAGTTAACACACTCTTAGCCTATGAAGCTTTAGCTGAAAATGTAATAAGACAAGTGGTTAAAGTGGACAAATTTTCTATTGAAGTGTGTTTTGAACATGACAAACTTATGTAAATAAACGATAAACAGGGAGGATTGTGTCAAGGATTTTATATAGTTCATGCTCTTATTATCATTTATTTTCTTTAGTTTATGCTTATATTATTATTTTTTTTTTTCTTATAGTTTATGCTTATTATTTTTCCTCTTTGTGAGAAGAGGAGGTTTTAGAAAGAAAGACTTGTTGTCTGCATTCTTCATGATTGAGCAAACTATTTTTCATTTTGCCTTATCCTGCTTTGACGAGCCACAAGGCTCATGTTGCAGGAATGGAAGGTTTCAGCTGTTACCTCGCTTTGCTATCACCCTCTTGCAGACATGACTCATGTGTAACCTCTCCCGACTGTCCTTGTTTGTTTTTTCTCATGTTGAACTAAATAAAAGGCTGGGCCAGAGGAGGAGATTTTAGGAGAGCTTTGTAGCTGAGCACTTACAAGCTGCTTCATTGTTCTCCTCCTCTGCGCAGAGCAAAAAATATATATTTGTCTCTCTCTGACTGGGTTCTTTTCAGTGTTTGTGCCTCTCATTTCTTTAAAAACAGGGTGCAAACCCAACATAACCCCAGGTCCCGACCATTGGACCGTCAGCGGTACGTCTTCGCGGCAAATCACACAGTGATTCTCAACTTTTTTCCATTGTAATATCTCCTTTTCACTGGATAAAAATCCTTTCTTTGCATGATATAGTTTCCTCAGGGCTCTTCCTGCCCAGAGGCCATATTTTGTTCTTCTTAAGGCAACCACCCCATTGACAGTGGCCATTCTGACGAAGGGTGGAAGATCTTGGGTGTTTTTGGCCATGTTTAGCTCCTGGTTTCGTCTAGTTAGGAGTTGGCTTCAGCTGCTCCACTCCTTGGATTCCCTTCTTCTTCAATTCTACTGTGTTGCTGTCCAGTATCTTCACTACTGTATCTGTGGTCTCATACTTAGGTTTAACAGCAGTGTTGGCTAGGTGATCTCGAGCTCTCACCCACACCTTCTGTCCAACCTTAAATGGGATCTTTGGTTCTGGTTCTCCATCCTTTTTAGTCTGACTCCGCCCCACTTCCGGTGTTGGAAATGGGCGTTGGTTCAGTTCTTGCGAAGGGGTGGGCCTGCCGGCACAATGGCGGTCATTCAGGGCCTGTCCAATTTCCAGGGCCTTAGTACTCCATTCCCTCGTGTTAGCATTTTTCCCAGTCCAGTTTTTCACCAGTCCAATAGCCCTTTCCACGACTCCATTTGCTTGAGGAGTGTATGGGGGCGAGTAAATTCTCATTACTCCATTTTTCTGGCACCACTGGTCGACCTGAGCATTACGGAAATGTGTCCCATTGTCCGTTCTCAGCTCCCTAGGTATCCCCAGATTTGTACACACTTGATCCAACATGCTGATCACACTGCTGCCGTTGGCTTTTCTCACAGGCTTAACAGTCACATAGCCCAACATAGAGTCCACAAGCACCAACAGATACTTTTCTCCTTTCTTACCGGTCACCCCCATGGGCCCGGCAACATCCATGCATACTGATCCCCATGGAACAGTACTCTTTATGGTGAAACCATCCACCCTTTGTCCTCGTCGTCCTGCATTGTATCGACCACATACTTCACAGTCTTTGAGAACTCGGCAGACTTGGTTTCTCGGAATCCAAAGTTGCAGTTTCTCCAGCTCCTTCCGTGTGGGAATGGTGCCTGCATGGCCAAACGCTTCATGCACGGTCAGCACCACTTCTTTCATGGACTCTTTTGGAACTACCCTTCCCTTTGGTGTCTGTTCCCACTTCTCGATCCCGACAACGACGACTTTTCTCAGCTGCCCATAGCGGTCCACTTCTTCATTCCCGCTCCAATGTGCTCTTTCTTTTACTTGGGCCTTCTGATGTACCACATCTAAGTCCATTGTTAGCCTCAACTCGGCTATTTTCCTCCACAAATCCATATGAGCTACAGGCTCCCTTAGCTCCCTCGAATCCATTTTCTTCCCAAATGGATAAGTCCTATTTCAGGGCTTGTGCGCAGTAATGACTGTCTGTAATCACTTTAGCCCTTTTTACTCTCCTCTTGTTTAACTCCAAGAGTCCTTCCAGTATTGCTGTAACTTCTCCGGCTTGGGCACTCCCTGGCGTTTGACCTTTTTGACGATATTTCTCCTTATCTTGATACTTCAGAATATAGCCCCAATAAGCTATATTGTCTGTACCATTCTTTGACCCATCAGTGTACATAGTCCAGTCGTATGGCTCCATAGGGAGTTGCCTCTCCTTTGGCAACTTTTTTGTCACCAACTGTTTTGGCCCAATTTCCAGCTCAGGGTCTAGCAGGATGTCCTCCCACCTTCCCCATCTGGCATTTGTGGCTTTAGTACTCTCAATAGTTCCTTTCCTTAGGAACCGGTGGACTTGGCTTTGAGTGATAACTTTTATTCCCTGACCTTGTGCAAGTTCTTTTAACGCACTCCAATATCTAGCCAGGACTGCCAGTTCTTTTTCTTCCGGTGGATATTTTCTCTCAATTGAAGACAGAGTATAGCTCCACAAAGTTACCATACCCCCTCCTTCGTTGCTCACTTTTACCACCGAATCCTCTTCTTCACAGCTTATTTCGGCTAGCAGACGAGTAGTCAGACTACGCGGCTCCAGCCTAACTGCGTCTTGAATGGCTTTCTTTAGCTTTTCCAAGCAATCCTGATCTGTACTGTCCAAATCCATTGCTTTTGCTCTTGTCCATTAGGTTTCTTCTTGAGACGAGCATAAAGGGGCTTTGCGTATCTCTGATAGTGTGGAACGTGATCTCTCACATAGTTACACAATCCCAATATTTTCTGTAGGTCATTCTCAGATTGCGGTGGTTTAATCTGACTCAATTTTTCTCGGTACACTTCTGAGAGTCCCAGGTCTGATGATACCTGGAATCCCAAATAGTTAACCTTGAATTGTCCAAACTGACATTTCTTCAGGTTGAGTTTTAATCCAGCTTCTGTGAGCTTCTGTATCACCTTTTGCAGCCGCATTAGGTGTTCATTTTCATCATTATCTGCGATAAACACATCATCGATGTAGACTGTTACTCCCAGATCTTTTAATATTTCCATTACTGCTGCTTGGAACACATTTGGTGAATTTCTGTATCCCTGCGGGAGTCGTTGCCACACATAACTTTTCCCTTTATATGTGAATGCTGTTTTCCCTTGTGACTGTTTTGCTAATCGCAGGGAAAAGAATCCATTTGCCAGATCAATGCATGATTTGTATCTCTTAATTTGGAGCGTTTTCAGTGCTCCTTGGGGATTTATCAAACTCGCTCTATTGGCTATTGTTCGTCGATTGAGAGCCTTGAAGTTGATTACTGGTCTCCAGCCTCCTCCTGCCGACTCTGGCTTCTTAACTGCTTGGATGGGGCTGTTAGTGATCGGATTCAATTCCACTCGAATGATCCCCAAAGCTTCCAATTCTTTTACTATTTTATCCATTTCCTCAACCGCTCCAGGGTTCAAGGGATATTGTCGCACCGGTGGATGTACTCCTCCTTTGATGACATGAATGTATTTAGCCCCCAAATCTCCACAATCATTTTTAAATCGTGCTACTTTAGCTTCGGAGATAATTTCCCTCAATTTTTCTTTCCCTGCTTCAGAGAAATCACTTTCTTCAATCTTTTCTTCTGTGACAGCCGGTACATCCACTTCTTTGTACCAGCTTACCGGACACTTTCCAGTTGGAGTCATATCCATTCATACAACTCTTGCCTGTAATTTTTTCAATCGTCGTCTTGTCAGATTTCGAAGCCTTTTGGGCCGATGCAATTCTCTCAAATCCTTGACTGTTATCAAATTATAGGGGCCTTTTATCCAAACTACCCCTTTCCATATTCCAAATGGTCTTTTCTCCATTGCCGCATTTGCATACTGGATTAGTAGGTATCCCTTGGTCTCGAGGCTTCTGCGGGTCATGGACACCTCTGCTCCCGTGTCCACCAGGTATGGTTCTCCATCCACATCAGTGTAGATATTGTTGACTGGTAACTTGGGCCAGCCACATAGATTTAACCTCTTCGCTGTTAGAAGCTCTGTCAATAAGGGGCCACACTTCTTTCAAATAGTCCTTTAGGTCCTCATTTGGTTCTTTCTCTCTCACCAGCATCTTTAATTTCTTGAATTCACGGAATTCCCTGCCGTCTGCTTGAATTTCAGCTTGAATTGCTGGCAGACTTTGCTCTCTAGATCCAGCAGGAAAGTCCTGATTTGGGAGGCTTGCTTGTAATCCTGACGATGGTGGAATTGTTCCTCCTTCATCATCCAGATTTTCTTCATTAATTTCTCTCAACACTTGCCGTGACCAGCGTAAAGCTGCTGTTTTTAATTTTCTCAACATCACATCATGGGCAACACCTAAATAGGCGACTCTGAAGTTATTTGTTAACACTTTACAGGCAGTCAGTGTAGGATAGAAGGGCCACATTAGTATATTAGCCCACTCTCCAACAGTAGCTGTTACCTCGAGAGTTTTCTTTTCATCTTGTCTCTCAATCCACTATTCTGGGATGTCATGCCCAGTTTGTCCAACTTCTGGAGCATAGGTTTGTCGCTTATCTCGGGTCTCCACTGGGTTGACCCTGACATCTCTTGCAATTCTCTCTGAGGCTACACGCACATTATACACCCCAACTTCTTTCTTTCGTCCTCTGTAGCGTCCAGTTCATAGTTCTGGGTGTGAGACTTCTCTTTCCCCTACCACAGATAGTGGTTCATCCTCTTCCGAGTCTTGTGGATTGATCTCCTCTTCAGACTCTCTTTCCTGGTCCTCATCCATATCAGATTCATGGGAAAGATGTGGGTCTTGTGGTTGTGGGTCCCTGTTTCGTTCTGACCTTCAGGGTGACCCAGTTGCTTCGGTATTTCCGACAGGTAGAGGAATGAATATAGGATCCTCTTCTCCATTATCCGGTGGAGGAGCCTGGAAAGGCTCTCTCATCCGAGATTGAGAGCTTGTGGGGTGTATGATAGTCTGGAGCCCAATTGTAACTCGTTTTAATGTTGGTCGTGGGATTTTAATCCTTAATTGCTGCACTCCCACAGCATGTACTGATCTTTTATCACTTATCGCCGTGGGGATGAACTGCATCACTAGCGGGGGACTAGTTGCCACTCCACTAGCTCCAACTGCGCCCTTCTTTGGACCTGCTCTATTTGGTCCTAGGTTCACTGCTTCAAGTGCCCTTCTCACTCGATCTTGCTCCTGCTCATTGCTAGTGACCACCACAATTTCTCTCATTGATCCCCATACTCCTGGGGTACGCATGTGTAGGTTCACGGCTGCCATGGCAACCTTTTCTGCCTCTTCCCATGTCATATGTCCAGATTGTAATCCGTCCACACATATCACTACCCGCCGATGCTGGTGTTCTTTAGCCAAATCAATAGCTGTTCCCAGAGTTTTCAGCATCTCCTCCATGTATTCAATTGAATTTTCTCTCCCTGGGTAGCTTTCAAAGGGCACATGTATGAGTGCATGATAAGCCATTCGTGGTGCGCTTGTTATCACCATCGATCTTCCATCCAGACCTTTCCCTTTTATACTCTTAAGCTCTTCTTGGTATTCTCTGCCTGCCCGCTCCTTGAGCTTTGCTCGGAATTTTTGGTTGGCAATTTTCAGTCTGGGATTTGTGAAGACAATGAGACTATCTCCATCTATATCCCAAGGACTGCCAAAATAATGATATGCCCGTCTTCCATCTTGGGCCACCATTTTTTTAGTTCCTTCGGGCATAGGGTCCAAGTCCTCCATGTAGTCAGATTCAATGTATACATGGTGGGTTTTTGCTTTAGATTTTCTAAAGATCTCCTGCGAACGCCCTTCCTCTTTAATATGGTAACTCGGTCCGGCAGCACATTCTTCAGCTTTAAGCTGTCCCAAGCGTCTGGGCCCACATTCCGGCGATTGATGGAATATCTGTCCAGACACTCCCTGCGTTCTGTCTGTTTTTTAACTGTTGAGGTTGTTCCTCTCACACTTCCTAAGGGCAAATTTGGCCACTCTGGGTCAAAGCTTGTGTGGAGTTGGTCCGGGCTTTTATATTCTTGACCATTTCCCCCAGGATTAGGACCTCCCGGGGATATCAATTCATCTTCACTTCCCTCTGGTTTGTGTTCCTCATCACTTTGTTCGGATTCGGCCTGGGAGTCTATCTTGCCTTCGTCTTCATTATCGAGGATCTGACTTCCACTCATATCTTCCATTATAGCATATTGCTCCTTGAGCATTCTTCCTAACCCTTTTAGCCATTCTGCCATGGACTTAAACTCAGCATATACGGATGCTGATTTTGCTTTAACATCAACCAGGACCGTCTCTACTCCCAACAACCCAGCTGTCATTTTTACTACGGAGTCATAACTTTTCTCAGGACTTATTAAGGTGGTGATTTGTCCTCTTTTCCATTCTTCTCCGAGAAGTTTGGACCACCATTCAAGCCACTCTCTGGTCCCCATTTTGTCCTTTGGGACTGGTGGGCTCCCCAAAATGGCCAGGATCTGCCCCTCCTTATGCTTACCTGGATAATATATCCCTAATGTGTGTATAGTTCCTGCCATATCTTGTTTGAAACATTCTTCATCAGTCTCCACACTTTGATCTATGACATATTTTTGAACTGTTTCTGCCCAAGTATCATATCCTCATCCATACAATACCACTCTGTGTGGCCGAAAATCCACTTCTTTTCCCCCTTCATGTTCGGATTCAGGGTTTGCTACGGGTCCTGGCTCTTCTTCAGCCATATTTTCACTGCTTATTCTTAATACTAACCTTACTGTTTCATAATGATTGTCCTCCCTTTATTCTCTTGGTTGCTGAGATTGTCGATTCCACCACTGTCGTCTCCTTGACTTCAGCTATGGTCCTTGTCATCTCGAGTCGTCTGCCTCTCAAAGCCTCTCTTGGCACCTTGAGTCAGGGATGAGTGACAGACTACTTGGCTATCCAGTGCTAATTCCAGAGGTTAACTCCAAATCAGCTGCTCCTTTTCCCGCTTCTCCCCTCAGGAACCTCACGGGTTGATGATCCTATTCTCTCTTGTAGATCACCATTTTGCACGGTATACTCTCATACCTGCTTTCTTGACGATCCGATCCAGCAGGCTCCCTCGCCTGCTTCCCTTCCTCGTCGTTTCGTGACGATCCAGCAGGCTATCCCCGTCTGCTTCTCATCCCAGTCCAGACGATCCAGCAGTGACACGTCTGCTTCTCGTCCTTGATCCCAGCTCCCTGGGCTACTTACTCCTGTTGTCTTTACGTCGTCCTTCTGGTGGTCGCCTCCAAATTTTCACACCTCTGAAGGACAGATATGTTTCAAGCCATTACTGGACCTATACAGGCCATCAGCTGACACTCTCCACAACACTGTCTCCTTTGGTGATCCACTCAGGAGCTTTCCACCTACCCAATGGCAAAGACTCTCCTTTGGCCAGGATTCTTCCTCGGACCCGACTACACTTCGTCAGGTCCCTGTTCAGGTGCCACGTGTCAGATCCCGCTTTTTAGATACACGGCACATGCTCACCCTCCGATGAGTGTGTTTGTGTAAAACCAGCTCTCCGTCTCTGGGGTCCGACCTTCATGTCTCCACGGGTATTACCCGGCAGGGCTGCACAAAGGCTGTTCAAGCTGGTGGCGAGGAGATTCGTCTAGCTGCTCACTGCCTCCATCCGGACGTCCACCCCGCTGAAGCTGATCTCGCACCCCGGTCGTATAGCCTTCTCAGGAACCAGGATACGAACCGGCCACGCCCGTTAACGGCAGCTCTCCTCTTATGGATCAGGGCTCTTGGAATGTTGCTAGATTTTGAATTTAGTGACTCGTACAGCGAGTCCCCAGGATGTGTTATTTTCATTAAAAAAACAGACTAACCTTTTAGAGCCTTTTCGATGTTGTACACCCAATAAACTTTAACTTTTACACCTTAAGAAGCATCAATAATCCAATGTCTGAGCCTTAACACTTTAATTGCATGCTTGGAAATTTATTGCAGGTTTTGCAAGTGCCAATAACATAATCAACATAGATTATATGGTGATAATTTCACAACAGTAATTCAAGTATAATTAGAATAATGATTGGCAGAGATTTTTGCTTTTAATTCAATAATTCTGACTGATCTTACTTTGACTGGGACTGGATTGACTTCTTAACAATTTTTTCTAGGAGTGAGGGAAGGAGGTTTTTGAGGTTAGGGTCCCCAGCTCGATGAACTTGATTTCCTCTTCATCAGCTATTAATCATTAGCTGACCACGATCCTTGTGTGATGTTGTAGTCCTTCAGGAAGTTAAACACATAAGAATTTATTCCGTCTTCAATCAACCAAAAGTTGATCTAATATTGCTTAAAATAATAATAATTTCGACAAGTAAAATGTTTAGAGAGAATTTAAATGTTAGAAAAATGTTAGAATTTAATAGTTACATTTATAAACAATGTAGGTTCGAAATTGCAAGTTTTACTGTTACAGTGCTGTCAACAGTTAAATATCAGGTCATATTTATTTTACTTTTTATAAAACAAGTATTTATTTTCATTGAAGTCAAGAAAGGGTGACTATAAAGTGAGTTTTGGCAAAACAGGTATCATTGTCATGTTGAGGTGGCAGAGGGTTGTTTTCGGCACCTGGGAAAAGTAACTAAAAAAGTAACTAGTAATCTAACTTAGTTACTTTTACAATTGAGTAATCAGTAAAGTAACTAAGTTACTTTTTCAAGGAGTAATCAGTAATCAGTAATTGGATTACTTTTTCAAAGTAACTGTGGCAACACTGCTCGTAGCAGGGGAGTAGTGGCAACAGCACCTCTCCCTGGAAGAATAACCCCGTTTTCTGGTGTTTCACAGTTTATATATGTGCTTGACTCTTGTTGTCCTCAGATGATCTTGGTTACCATGGGGACGCTGTTGACTCAAAACCTCCTCCCTTCTCCTTCTGCTTACTGAAAATCTCCGCAGCCCTTGCCAGTAACTTATTTCTCAAGTTCCTCTTTTCTGTTAACACTTCAGCTTTTCTGAGAATTCATTCTTTTAAATCATTTCTTCAAAATCACATCAATCATATTCAATCATTTCATTAAAACTCTCACATAAAAACAATTCATATGATCATATACAAACATTTTCATTCCTTATTATTCATTTCATATTTTACCAACATCTTAATCATTTGATCAGTTGTTTAACATCAGCTCTTCTTGCCCTGCTTGCAACATCTTCTTCACTTCCTCTTTTTTCTCTGACTCTGCACTCTTTATGAAAAACAACTCATATAATCATTCATTTCACTTATTTGTAACATACCTTTTCTAATCAACTCTTAATTTTAACTCATTAATACTTCATTTGATCATACTTCTCATGTTAGAATCATTCTTAGACATATTCCATCGTCTTCACCACCGAGTTCATTCCATGGGCCTTCCCATTTGCAATGGAAAAGTCCGGTATGACCTCACTTACTCCTGTAAGGTACCAAACACTGTGCAGTTTAATCCAACAGCATGTATATTAATCCCATGGCACGTATTATATTCCAAGATGAAAACAAGCTGAAAGCAAGCTTAAAGTCATCTTTCCTGACAAACTGAAGTCATACATTAAGCAAGAATGGGAAAGAATTCCACAGACAAAACGTCAATAATTAGTGTCCTCAGTTCCCAAACGCTTATTGAGTGTTGTTAGAAGGAAAGGTGATGTAACACAGAGGTAAACATACCACTGTCCCAGATTTTTTGAAACTTGTTGCAGGCATCCATTTCAAAATGAGCAAATATTTGCACAAAAACAATAAAGTTTATCTCTTTGAACGTTAAATATCTTGTGTTTGTGGTGTATTCAACTGAATATAGGTTGAAGAGGATTTGCAAATCATTGTATTCGGTTTTTATTCACATTTTACACAAAGTCCCAACTTCATTGGAATTGGGGTTGTATACTTCACCAGAAAGTGTTTGTGCCTTTGACCAGCAAAACCTAGTCTAAAGTCATGTGTTGTCGGGTGCCATCTTTAAAGAGTGTCACATTAAAATATACCTAATGCCCCATTTACACAGGACTGTCTTTGTTGGTCTCCATTGTGATCTGTTATTTGCATTTACACCAAGCTTTCATTGCGACTGAATTGTGCAAGTGAAAAATATGTTAATATCTGCGATCACTGATGCAACACCATGCAGAGTCAACTGAGAGACTATTACGACCCATGGGATCAAGTTGAGAGCGAGCTGAGACGTGCGAGTTTATGAAGACTAATTAAGAGACCCATGTATCTGTTAACTGGTTGCACAACTTGTGCAAGTATTTTAAGCAGTTCAATACACTCACACACCTGTTTGAGACCAATGCAGAGTGATGGAGAGTGATGGCGACCTTGAAGGATCTTTTGTCGACCATGGAGATCCCATCATGACCAGCCTGTAAACCCAGTCAGTGAGAGTGACTTCAAGCTGAGGCCATTTTTCAATCGCAACTCAGTCCTGGACTCGGTGTAACTGGTGTGTTACATAAGCAGATTCACAAAGCAAATAAGCCCAGTCATTAATATTTGGACACTGACAGAAATTTTGTAATTTTGCCTCAGTACACCACCACAGTGGACTAAAATGAAACAATTAAGATGTGTGCTGCTTCAATCACATGCTATGTGGTATTGAACAAAGGCTGACGATGTGCCTTGAGAAGAAAGAAAAGGCCTTTGCTTAAAATTTGAGCAAAGAATCACACTTCACCCCTTGCCATCAGCAGGAGAAGGGGTGAAGTTGGAGCCAAGTCTCACAACATAATTGGACTGAACAGGGCGCCCCCCTGAACACATGGTGTAATGGCAAACTAGGCACAAAACTGGAGCACACAGGAAAAATATCTCTCTTTTTAGCTTCTACTCAGCCCATCAACACTGAAGAAGGGAAGCTCAATTAAGCCTTTACACAAAACCTGCATCTGCTAAAAATACCAGCCAATGACTAACTGACTCACAAAGATTCTACCATTTGCTGGTGATGGTTGGTAACATTAAACACAAAAAAATGGGCTGACTTCCCACCTCAGGCCACACTGCAACAAAGAACAACATGTCCGTAAGGGCATATTGTCTGAACAAATATTGACTTTCTTGCACGAAATGTGACCCTTTAGGATTGGACTGTTCCTTTGAAATGTGGATGATTAAGCAAAAGTGACCAGTAGCCATTAACATCATGCAGCTGATGTTAACATCATAAACTTGCTTTGTCTCGTTAAAATCAGGGAGATGACTGTGCTGCTCCATGAATACTCATTCCACTTCATTCTCTCTGCCTTTCTTACTTTTGTTCATGCAAACACATATTGTAGACCATCAACAAGTCATTCTGAAGTCATGAATCGGCAAGTCTCAAGTCAAGTCTTAAGTCATAATGACCACCAATTGTTTGCAAGCTGAGTCACGCGTCAGAGGCTCGGTGGAACACCTCACAACGCAGCTGGTCCACTATATTTCACGAGGTCTGTTAGAAAAGTATCGGACCTTTTTATTTTTTAAAAAACTATATGGATTTGAATCATGTGCACTTGCATCAGCCAAGCTTGAACCTTCGTGCGGAGGTATTCGCGCGTCGGGACAGGGCCGCAATGGCGGAGAACAAAAGCAAGTCCGTGTTGGAAGTCTCACGCGACATGTTGTGACATGCCCAGCTCTCCACAATTTCTCGGATACTCACTCGACTAAAAAGCCACCGAAAGCCATCTGAATCTTCTGAATGGTGGAAGACCTAACACCATTGCGGCTTCGTCCCGACGCGCGAATACCTCCGCATGTCTTTCATTACAAAATCTCCTGTAACAGTGGAATCTGACGAAAAATGGCTGATGTCCACCTCTTCTGCCATTTCTCTGGTAGTCACATGATGTCCCAGATCAACACAGCCTTCACTTTGGAAATGATCTGGTCATTTCAGCCTGTCAATGGCCGCTCGAAGCACGGTGCGCCCTCAGCCGCTGTGGGCCGTCTTTAATCCGGTTGTAATGCTCCTTAATCTGTGTGATGCCCATAGGATTTTCACCGAAAGCCATCTGAATTTTCTGAATGGTTTCCACCTGGCTGTCTCTCACAGTTTCTTGAAAAATTTGATGCAGCACTGCTCCAGCCGTTCAGACATTTTCCTGACAATGAAAATCCGACGAGAGGGGTGGACCAGTGCTCACTCAAAGCCTGCCCACAGGCGAATGACACAACCGACAGGCGTGAAAAAACATGCATGCGCACGAAGGTTCAAGCTTGGCTGATGCAAGCGCACATGATTCAAATCCATATAGTTTTTGCAAAAAATAAAAAGGTCCGATACTTTTCTAACAGACCTCGTATACCAGGAATCTGCAAGATCCCACTGATCTTGGGTTACTTTCCATCATGTTTTTTAAACAAAGAAATTAATATATGCGTAACTGGGTTTGAGCTGAGTTCTATAGGTGATTTTTTTTTTTTTTTTTTTTTTTTAGTTTGGTTGTCAACTTCTGAAAAAAATATGACCTCGGTCAAAACCTCAAATAATGAGTCAAATAAATTGAATTTGGAGAAAAGCCAGCATTTACCCAAGTGACAGAAAAAAGGCTGAGATGGGAACCACTGACCAAATTATTGTTGTAACTTCCTTCATGTACATCAATTTCCAGTCACTCTAAATATATCTTGTGAATACTGTACAATTTCTTGTTTGCGACAATGCATACATATATGTATGTACAGTAGTGTTCAGAATAATAGTAATGCTATGTGACTAAAAAGATTAATCTAGGTTGTGAGTATATTTCTTATTGTTACATGGGAAACAATGTACCAGTAGATTCAGTAGATTCTCACAAATCCAACAAGGCCAAGCATTCATGATATGCACACTCTTAAGGCTATGAAATTGGGCTATTAGTAAACAAAGTAGAAAAAGGGTGTTCACAATAATAGTAGTGTGGCATTCAATCAGTGAGTTCGTCAATTTTGTGGAACAAACAGGTGTGAATCAGGTGTCCCCTATTTAAGGATGAAGCCAGCACCTGTTGAACATGCTTTTCTCTTTGAAAGCCTGAGGAAAATGGGACGTTCAAGACATTGTTCAGAAGAACAGCGTAGTTTGATTAAAAAGTTGATTGGAGAGGGAAAAACGTATACGCAGGTGCAAAAAATTATAGGCTGTTCATCTACAATGATCTCCAATGCTTTAAAATGGACAAACAAACCAGAGACGCATGGAAGAAAACGGAAAACAACCATCAAAATGGATAGAAGAATAACCAGAATGGCAAAGTCTCACCCACTGATCAGCTCCAGGATGATCAAAGACAGTCTGGAGTTACCTGTAAGTGCTGTGACAGAAGACGCCTGTGTGAAGCTAATTTATTTGCAAGAATCCCCTGCAAAAGTCCCTCTGTTAAATAAAAGACATGTGCAGAAGAGGTTACAATTTGCCAAAGAACACATCAACTGGCCTAAAGAGAAATGGAGGAATATTTTGTGGACTGATGAGAGTAAAATTGTTCTTTTTGGGTCCAAGGGCAGCAGACAGTTTGTGAGATGACCCCCAAACTCTGAATTCAAGCCACAGTTCACAGTGAAGACAGTGAAGCATGGTGGTGCAAGCATCATGATATGGGCATGTTTCTCCTACTATGGTGTTGGGCCTATATATCGCATACCAGGTATCATGCATCAGTTTGGATATGTCAAAATACTTGAAGAGGTCATGTTGCCTTATGCTGAAGAGGACATGCCCTTGAAATGGGTGGTGTTTCAACAAGACAGTGACCCCAAGCACACTAGTAAACGAGCAACATCTTGGTTCCAAACCAACATAATTAATGCCTTGCAGATGTGAAGAAATCATGAAAAACTGTGGTTATACAACTAAATACTAGTTTAGTGATTTACAGGATTGCTAAAAAACAGTTTGAACATAACAGTTTTGAGTTTGTAGCGTCAACAGCAGAAGCTACTATTATTGTGAACACCCCCTTTTCTACTTTTTTTACTAATAGCCCAATTTCATAGCCTTAAGAGTGCGCATATCATGAATGCTTGGTCTTGTTGGATCTTTTTAGTCACATAGCACTACTATTATTTTTATCACTACTGTATGTTCATATATCAACCCAGTCTCACGGCATGTCGTGATTCAGCAGCACAAAATGTACATTAATCTAATGGTTTGTCATATTGTCACGAAAAGTGCAAAATCTTCATCATGGGAGCACGAATTTATTCTAATTCATTCCGTGATGGGTGCACGTAATTAAAAGTGCAGAGGGGGTGGGGGAGTCATGGTGGTTATGGTTAGGGTTGGGGGTAGGAGTAGAGTTAGTAATAGTGAGTTTAAAAAAAAATCCCATCAGGAAAATTTGAATCATTTCGTGACGGGGGAAACAAAAAAAAAACTTGAGACTGGGCTGTGTGTGTATATATATATATATATATATATATATATATATATATATATATATATATATATATATATATATTTATACATACAGGCCACTTTAAAACACAACCAGTGCTGTTGATTCTCTGGGAGGTCAGTGTTTGTGATCAGCCATCAAAACTACAGTGGCAGTAAAGCTATTAGACCTTATTAATGAGCAATGTCTCTTTAGCTGTGTCAGCAGTCGCATTACACCTTATTGAGAGAGTTGTCCAGGGAAGGGGTAGCCTTGCTAATACTTGCTGTGCTATTGAAATGCTGTCAGTACTGTTGGGTCCACTGAGATGAGAGGAAACTGAACACATCCATCATTAGTTTTCTGCAAGGTCATATGCTCAACATTCTATTTAAAAGTCTAAGAACACACCAGTGGGGAAACAATACAAATGGGACATACTTTAATTCCTCCCTTTCATTTAATTCACCTGGTGCAGAGTGCATTGTCTTCTCTCGTGTGGCGCTGTTGTTCAGTGGGTAATATATCTTCATAGAATGATGTATTTTTCAATGATTTCCCTTCTCTGGCTTGCTTCTTTAAAAGTACAGAGAACTATTATTAGAACTGAAAACAATCAATAAAGACAAATAGCCAGGACTCCAAGACCAGGCAGACTGACCTGAGCTCAGCCTGGATTGACTACAAGAAAGCCTGTTAGTCAGTGCCCATCACATGGATACCGGAGTGCTTGGCATGATACAAGGCTAATGGTGCAGTGATAACCTTCATCAGTAAGTCAGTGGGACTGTGGAAGACATCCCTGGGGGCCAACTCCAAGGTGATCACACAAGTCACCATCAAGTGTGGAATATACAAAGGTGATGCAATGTCCCCACTGTTCTACTGTTATGCATAAGCCTCAACCCACACAGCTAACTCATTCCAAAGTTCAGAAACACATATCGATTCAGCTGTGGAGCAACTATTAGCTACCTGAACACGGATGACATCAAGTTCTAAGTTAAGAGTGAGTAACATATTGACCCTGCCTTACCAGGATCTACAGTAAGGATATCAGAATGTCATTTGGATTGGATAAGTGTGGCTGAATAGTGGCAAAGAGAGGGAAGGTGAGCTGGACTGAGGGGGTGGAGTTGCCAGAATGGTAGGAATAAGAGCTGAGTTATCAATATGGATGTCATACCAGTCAGTAAACACCCAACTGGAATAATAAGCTGCCAACAGGAAATATATGCCACAAAAGACACAAAAATGCCTCACAATGCACAGGAGTTTCCACCCAAAAACCAGCACCCTGAAGCCATGAACCTGGATGAGGCAAACAGCATTCATGAATAGATCAAGTTGTTGTGTCATGATGAGGATTGGAAGAGAAATTGTGTTGGGATCATTTTAAAGGAAGAGTATGTTGGAAGTTAAGCGACTGTCTGACAGGGTGATGAGTGTGAAGTTGGAAATTGAAGGGGTGATGATGAATATCAGCGCATATGCCCAACATGCAGGTTGCAAGATGAAGGAGAAAGAACATTTCTGGAGTGAGTTAGATGAGGTGGTGCAGAGTGTGCCCAACCATGAAAGAGTGGTGATTTGAGTGGACTTCAATGGGCATGTTGGCAAAGGGAACAGAGGTGATGAGGTGATATGTTGTAAGGACAGGAATGTGGAAGGGCAGATCTTAGTTGATTTTGCAAAAAGGAGCATCTACTTTAAGAAAAGACAGGAGCACAGGGTGACATATAAGAGTGAAGGAAGGTGCACAACACACAGGTGGATTACATACTGTGTAGGAGATGCAAGCTAAAAGAAATTGATGACTGTAAGGTGGTGGCCGGGGAGAGTATAGCTAAACAGTATAGGATGGTGGTTTGTAGGATGACTTTAGAGGTAAAGAAGAAGAAGAAGAGTCACAGCTCAACAAAGGATCAGATGGTGGAAGGTGAAGGAGGAAGACGTGTGAAATTCAGTGAGCAGGTGACAGAGGCACTGGATGAAGGGGGAGCAATTTTGGACAACTGGTGTGGGATGTGGTGAGGGAGACAGTTAGCAAGGTACTGGGTGTGACATCTTGACAGTGGAAGGAAGACAAGAAGACTTGGTGATGGAACAAAGATATCTAGGAAAGCATGAGGAGAAAGACATCAGGATAGTCGAAGAGATGAAGAAAGTAGACAGGAGTACAAGGAGATGTGATGTAAGGTGAAGAAAATGAGAGAGAGAAAAGGCTGGATGATGTAGAGAGAGTAAATCAGGAAGTACAAGGGATAAGTAAGGATGAAGTGAGGGCAACTATGAAAAGGATGAAGAGTGGAAAGGCAGTTGGTCCAGATAACATTCCAGTGGAGGCATAGAAATGACTTGGAGGGATGGCGGTGGTGTTTTAAACCAGATTGTTTAATAAAATCTTGGAAAGTGAGAGAATACCTAAGGAGTGGAGATGAAGTGTGCTGGTTACTATTTTTAAGAACAAGGGTGTTGTGCAGAGCTGCAGTAACTAGATGAATAACTCAGATGCATAAAGTTGATCAGCCATAGCATGAATTTATGGGAAACAGTAGTAGAAATTAGGCTTAGAAATCAGGTGAAGATCTGTGAGCATCAATATGGTTTCATGTCGAGAAAAAGCACTACAGATGCAATTTTTCCTCTGAGAATAATGATGAAGTATAGAGAAGGCCGGAAGGACTTACAACTGCACTGTTTGTTTGTGGATTTAGAGAAAGCTTGTGACAGGGTCCCAAGAGAAGAGTTGTGGCATTGCATGAGTAAGTCTGGAGTGGCAAAAAAGTATGTGAGGATAGTGCAGGACATGTACAGGGATAGTGTGACAGCTGTGAAATGCGCAGTAGGAATGATAGACATTCAAGGTGGAGGTGGGATTACACAAAGGATCAGCTCTGAGTCTTTTCTTGTTTGCAGTGGTGATTAGGGATGGGTATTGATAAGATTTTATCGATATCGATGCCATTATCGATTCTGCTTATCGATCCGATTCCTTATTGATTCCCTTATCGATACCTCATGAATTTTGTACTAAAAGTAGGCTTTACATGTTTTCTATGTATTTCATTGAGTCTTAAAGTAAATAAATATGAAATTGGTCACTGTATCATTGATCTCTGGACATAAATAAAAATAAACAAAACAGTGTTTCGCTTTGAAGTTATTAATTCGACTGGACTCTATCGTTCTAACTTGACTCGGCAAAGAGCCGCGCAGCATTTGGAGCTGTGTGAACAGAACGGAGGACGATTCTCGTTTCTTTCTCGCAACAAGATAGGAGTCCCAGTTAGTAACTTTAATCCGCCGCACAAAAGTGACTCACAATTGACATATTAAGGGATGAAAGTGGTGAAAAAAAAAACTGAAAGCCAAAATTAGCCCCCAACACCACCTGCACGAAAATGTTTGAATTCTAGAAGCTCTGAAATGCAATCTGGGACTATTCCAGATGATAAACTGGAGTGAGTGCAGCATCCATTTAGGTGAGAAAAAAAAAACAACTTTCCTTAATCCAAATTAATTCCAGTAGTATTCTGCTGTTAGTAGGATGCAGCAGTTTTCTGGCTTTGCAGATCATTCTGGAGGAAATCACTGAAGAAATTAACACATTGAAAATATGGTTTGACCAAAACAAACTCTCATTAAACTTAAATAAGACAGGGATGAAATGGAGGTGTAAGAGTCACTAGGTGTTCATGGGAAACACTTATTTATTTCTGTATGTATGTATTTATTTATTTATTTATGTATGTTCATTGTTAGTTGGTTTTATATTTTCTGTTGTGTTTCTATTCAGGTTCTTTTTGTCTCTTTCTCTAAAATTGTATATAATAAGTATATATTGTATATAATAATCATTAGATTATTAATATATAAACAAAAATAAATTTTAAAAATATTACAATTTGAAAACAAATGCACCCGAACCAAAGGGTGTCCATAAGTGCACGTGGCACCAGGACACCCTGAGCCGGAGGTCGATGATCGACTTTGTAGTCGTATCATCTGACCTTCGGCCATGTGTCTCGGACACGCGAGTGAAGAGAGGGGCAGAGCTGTCAACCGATCACCACCTGGTGGTGAGTTGGATCCGCTGGAAGGGGAGGAAGCCGATCAGACCTGGCAGGCCCAAACGTATCGTGAGGGTCTACTGGGAATGACTGGCGGAACCCTCTGTCAGCGAGGTCTTCAACTCCCACCTCCGGGAGAGCTTCTCCCAGATCCCAGGGGAAGTTGGAGACATGGAGTCCGAGTGGACCATGTTCTCCACCTCCATTGTCGATGCGGCCGCTCGTAGCTGTGGTCACAAGGTCTCTGGTGCCTGTCGCGGTGGCAATCCCCGAACCCGGTGGTGGACACCGGAGGTAAGGGATGCCGTCAAGCTGAAGAAGGAGTCCGACTTATCTTTGTTGGTAGGTGGGACCCCAGAGGCAGCTGACAGGTACAGGCAGGCCAAGCATGCCACAGCCCGTGTGTTCACACAGGCAAAAACTCGGGTCTGGGAGGAGTTCGGGGAGGCCATGGAGGAGGACTATCAGTCAGCCTCGAAGAGATTCTGGCAAACCGTCCGACACCTCGGGAGACGGAAGCAGCTCTCCACCAGCACTGTTTACGATGCAGGTGGGGAGCTGTTGACCCTGACTGGGGATGTTGTCGGGCGGTGGAAGGAGTACTTTGAGGATCTCCTGAATCCCATTGTCACGTCTTCCGAAGAGGAAGCAGAGACTGGGGACTCAGAGGCGGACTCATTGTTGTATGGCTGGGGGTGCCTGGCTGCCTTTTGTTTCTGTCTTCTGTTCTGTCTTTTGTTTTCCTTCCAGGTGGCTTGCGTTCAGGACTGAGTGGCTGTGTGGCTGAGCTATTAGGACCTCACCCTGATCACCTGAGGCTGGGCATGTGCAGCTCATCAGGACTCACAGCTGTGGTGCATCAATATGGATTGGAGCATGGTTGCATTTAAGTCTGGAGTACACAGTGTGTATTTGCCAGAGACTCGACCTTGTGACCAGACGGGTGAGATCGTCGTCTCAAGAGCCATCTCATCATCATGGATGCAGAGACCGTACCAGGTTTGACGCCATGGTCTGTGAAAGAGGAGGGGGTGAGGTCTCACGCTCGTCAGCACACTTCCTGAGGTACAGTAGGTTTTGTGACTAACATTAGTACAGTCAGTAAATGTGGTGTCCCTCACACCTTATTATATTGAGCTGTTATGTTAGTCATTTAATCAGCTTCCACTGCAGTGAAGAATGTGAACTGGGTGTTCCATGCCTGCAGGGTGGGAAGCTGATTAGTGATTAAGCCAGGAAGTGTTTGCTGTTTATGTACACCTTTGAGTGGTCTCTCTGTGTGTGGAGTGTAGACTCACATGATGGTTTCTTCTTTCACAGACTCGGTTTGTCGCGGCCACCTGGGGGGTGTCGGCGGGGTCCTTGGGTCAGAACTGTTTCTGGCTCCGGACCGTTTGTGCTGCTAGGAGCGCACCGTATCTCCACCTCACAGACCGCGCACTCATTTGTTTGTATTGGAGCACATCACTGTTATGTTATTAAATTCAGTTATCTTTTGTACCGTGCTCTGCTTATTTTATACTGGGTCCTTCAAACGCTGGTCGGTTCTCCGTCCTGCGTCCGACACATAACACTCATCCATTACCCAGGCTGAAGTCACCGAGGTTGTTAGAAAGCTCCTTGGTGGCAAGGCTCCTGGGGTGGATGAAATCCATCCTGAGTACCTTACGTCTCTGGATGTTGTGGGACTGTCTTGGATGACACGCCTGTGCAGCATCGCGTGGTGATCGGGGACAGTGCCTCTGGATTGGCAGACCATCTGTTGGTCCATCTGTTTAAGAAGGGGGACCGGAGGGTGTGTTCCAACTATAGGGGGATCACACTCCTCAGCCTCCCCGGTAAGGGCTATTCCAGAGTACTGGAGAGGAGAATTCGACCGATGGTTGAACCTCGGATTCGGGAGGAGCAGTGTGGTTTTCGTCCTGGTCGCGGCACACTGGACCAGCTCTACACGCTCCATCGGGTGCTTGAGGGTTCATGGGAGTTCGCCCAACCAGTCCACATGTGTTTTGTGGATCTGGAGAAGGCGTTCGACCGTGTCCCTCGGGGCACCCTGTGGGGGGGTGCTCCGGGAGTACGGGGTCCGGGGTCCTTTGCTAAGGGCTATCCGGTCCCTGTACGACCGCAGCAGGAGCTTGGTTCGCATTGCCGGTAGTAAGTCAAACCTGTTTCCAGTGCACGTTGGCCTCCGCCAGGGCTGCCCTTTGTCACCGGTTCTGTTCATTATTTTTATGGACAGAATTTCTAGGTGCAGCCAGGGTGTAGAGGGGGTCTGGTTTGGGAACCACAGAATCTCGTCTCTGCTGTTTGCGGACGATGTGGTTCTGTTGGCTTCGTCAAATCAGGACCTTCAGCGTGCACTGGGGCGGTTTGCAGCCGAGTGTGAAGCATCCGGGATGAAAATCAGCACCTCCAAATCCGAGGCCATGGTTCTCGACCGGAAAAAGGTGCTTTGCCCTCTTCAGGTCAGTGGAGTGTCCTTGCCTCAAGTGGAGGAGTTTAAGTATCTCGGGGTCTTGTTCACGAGTGAGGGACAGATGGAGCATGAGATCGATAGACGGATCAGTGCAGCATCTGCAGTGATGCGTCGCTGTATCGGACCGTCGTGGTGAAGAGAGAGCTGAGTAGGGGGGCAAAGCTCTCGATTTACCGATCGATCTACGTTCCGATCCTCACCTATGGTCATGAGATTTGGCTCATGACCGAAAGAACGAGATTGCGAGTACAAGCAGCCGAGATGAGTTTCCTCCGCGGGGTGGCTGGGCGCTCCCTTAGAGATAGGGTGAGGAGCTCGGTCACTCGGGAGGAGCTTGGAGTCGAGCCGCTGCTCCTCCATGTCGAAAGAAGTCAGTTGAGGTGGCTCGGGCATCTTTTCCGGATGCCCCCTGGACGCCTCGCTGGAGAGGTGTTCCGGGCACGTCCCATTGGGAGGAGGCCCCATTGAAGACTGAGGACATGCAGGAGGGACTACATCTCTCGGCTGACTTGGGAACGCCTTGGGGTTCCCCAAGAGGAGCTGGTGGAGGTGTGTGTGGATCGGGAGATCTGGGCGGCTTTGCTTGAGCTGCTGCCCCCGCAACCCGACTCCGGATAAAGCGGAAGACAGTACAGAGCAGGTTAAGCCTAGCATGGAAAGGTGGAGATATGCTCTAGAGAGAAGGGAATGAAAGGAGCAAGACTGAGTACATGTGTGTGAATGAGAGGAGCCCACTGGAATCGTGCAGTTACAAGGAGTAGAAGTGGTGAAAGAAGATGAGTTTAAATACTTGGGGTCACCTTCCAAGTAATAGAGAGTGTGGTCGAGAGGTGAAGAGTGCAAGCAGGGTGAGTGGGTGGAGAAAGGTGGCAGGAGTAATTTGTGTATAAAGAATATCTGCAAGAGTGAAAGAGGAAAGTTTACAACACAGTACTGAGACTAGCTATGTTGTACGGCTTAGAGACGGTGGCAGTAACAAAAAGAGAGGAGGCAGAGCTGAAGATGGTGCAATTTCTGGGTGAGTGATGAGAATGGACAGGATTAGGACGGAAAATAAGGGACGGTTTGGAGACAATGTCAGAGAGGTGAGACTGACATGGCTTTTGGACATGTGCAGAGGAGGAACACGGCTATGTAGGGAGATGGATGCTGAGGATGGAGCCACCAGGCAGGAGGAGAAGAGGGAGCCCACAGAGGAGATTCATGGATGTGGTGAGGGAGGACATGCATGGGTTGGTGGGTTACAGAGGACAGGTGTGAAATGGAAATGACTGATCTGCTGTGGTGACTCTGAATGGGGAGCAGCTGAAAGAAGAAAAATAATTCTGTCACCATTTTTCTTATTGTACATTGTCTTAAGGTTTACATTTGACTCACATTTGTTCTTTCCATTGAATTCTACTTTTTATTTAATGGAAATCCAAACTCAAATAGTGTGGTACCAACTCAGCATATCATGCTCTGCTTACCGCAATATGATGTTCATCAGATTCCCATAAAATCCTGTATCTCGAGGTATTGTACATTTCACACTTTTTATTGAAGCCATTACCATAATTAAACAATGGTATTGACTCCTGCAGGATAATTGTCTTTTCACTTGGTTGCCTTCATCATCCAGTTGACTCTCACTTGCCTTGTTTTCTGCTGCTTGTGTTTTTTTTTCAATAATTATCACTCACTGGGTGAGAAACCCATAAGGGAGGGACTAAAACTTTCCATGTCCACGTGTCTCCTTGTGGCAGTCAATTTGAAGCTCACAATCCTGATCTAATAGATTTGAGGTGCTATTTGTCCATTATTTATATACTTTGCTTCCATTTGAGCTGCTAAAACTCAAAATTGAGCCTATTACACTACAAAATAAAAAGAAAAAAGTAACTTTGCCATCACTCTAAATGGTTCCAAATAGTAACTGTTCTCCAGAGTAAGTCTTTCGAACACAGTTCAGCATTGATGATATGAGCATAACATTGTAGGGTAGAAGAACAATAGACAAATCAGGAGAGTACCTTTCCGTTCTTTCACTAGAACTCCAGACAAAGCCCAGCAGACACTCTGAAGCAAGGACCCATCTTAGTATTTCATACTGAGAAAAAAGTCAAAATGTACTTTATGTTGCTGCAGAGTCCATAAGAAATGTATGTGATGTTCACTAATTGGAAGCTTGATTTTATATTAAGGATTAACACGAGAAGCCGTGCATCATATGGTTTGAATGCACGACGCGGAGTCTAAAACACGACGCAAAGCTTATACCATGGTCCCACACAGTGAGCTAACACACAAACGTTTATTTAAGTTAACAGAACTTGATAAAAATGTGTAAGTATTTGGGACTATTTTATACCAGTCTCAAGATATTTTGCCTCCGATGCACTTACCGTGTCTGCGGGCTCAATAAATGCCGCCCCCCTCTCTTCTGTGTGGCGTTGTGGCCAACTCTGGCAACAGGTCCAGAGACTACGCTCGCTGTTTTGATGCGGAGCGCTCCGGCAGCCTGCAAGGATAGAACCGTTCTCTTCTTCTTTCCTGTCTTCAATCTTGTCGAGTTCGTACGATGTTAACTCTTTACACCGTTGCTTTTGCTGTTCTTCTCGTTTGCTCTCCTCCTCTTTCCATTCCTAAAATGTTTTATTTTGGCTAAAAATATTAAAATTCACTTGGAAATCCATGTTTTATCGCATTTCTGTCATTCACCTATCAAAACACAGCTGATCTGCGCCAACTGATTTGCGCGTTTCTATGGTGACAACCAGAGCAGAGTGATTCTAACAGTGACTTAACTCGACGAACTACGTGTGCGTATACACGAAAAAATGCACGCCAGTTAGACATGGAATTCTCACTGACCATGGTGTATATATATATATATATACACACACACACACACAATGGGGAAAATAAGTATTTGATCCCCTGTCAGTTTTGCAGGTTTTCCCGCCGACAAAGAATGGAGAGGTCTGTAATTTTTATCGTAGGTACACTTCAACTGTGAGAGACAGAATCTAAAAAGAAAATCCAGAAAATCACATTGTATGATTTTTAAATAGTTAATTTGCATTTTATTGCATGAAATAAGTATTTGATCCCCTAGAAAAACAGAGCTTAACAATTGGTACAGAAACATTTGTCTGCCATTACAGAGGTGAGATGTTTCCTGCAGTTCTTGACCAAGTTTTCACACACTGCAACAGGGATTTTGGTCCACTCCTCCATATAGATCTCCAAATCTTCCAGGTTTGGAATTTCAGCTCCCTCCAAAGATTTTCTATTGAGTTCAGGTCTGCAGACTGGCCAGGCCACTCCAGGACCTTGAAATGCTTCTTACGGAGCCCCTCCTTGGTTGCCCCGGCTGTGTGTCCTGCCCTGCAGGGTTTTAAACCATGACAGCATCATGTGTTACTAATGTAATCTTTGTGACTGTGGTCCCAGCTCTCTTCAGGTCATTGACCAGGTCCTCCTGTGTAGTTCTGAGCTTTCTCAGAATCATCCTTACCCCACAAAGTGAGATATTCCATGGAATCCCAGACAGCGAGATTGACAGTCATCTTGTGTTTCTTCCACTTTCTAATAAATAATCATAACAGTTGTTGTCTTCTACCAAGCTGCTCGCCTGTTGTCCTGTAGTCCATCCCAGCCTTGTGCAGGTCTACAGTTTTGTCCCTGGTGTCCTTAGACAGCTCTTTGGTCTTGGCTATAGTGGACAGGTTGGAGTGTGATTGATTGAGTGTGTGAACAGGTGTCTTTTATACAGGTAACAAGTTCAAATAGGTGCAATTAATACAGGCAAAGAGTGCAGAATAAGAGGGCTTCTTAAAGAAAAATTAACAGGTCTGTGAGAGCCAGAATTCTTGCTGGTTTTTAGGGGGTCAAATACTTATTTCATGCAATAAAATGCAAAATAATTATTTGAAAATCATACAATTTGATTTTTTTTTTTTTTTTTTTTTTTTAAGAGTCTGTCTCTCACATTTGAAGTGTACCTACAATAACAATTACAGACCTCTCCATTCTTTGTAGGTGGGAAAACCTGCAAAACTGACAGGGGGTCAAATACTTATTTTCCCCACTGTATATATATATATATATATATATATATATATATATATATATATATATATTATATATATTATATATATATCATTATTATTATATTAAAATCCTATTGTCTTATGTACAATTTGTACATGTACAATAAAGCCCCTCTATCTATGTATTAATCAATCATAAACACTATTTTATTTGTTTTAATGCCGTCTGTAGGAGGCATGCGTGTGTGCATACTTGAGCTTTTGACAAGAGGAAGTTAGCTTTGAGTTAGCTGAGGTTAGCGTGCACACTGATATCCAAAATGTCTTGTATATTACTCCAGAGGTGTTATTGGGTTCCAAAAACAGCGTTTTCAGTTTTACAAGTGTTTATTTTTCTAACGTTTACATAACATATGACAAAGAGGTTATATGTACACTCAAACGAAACAGAGCTTGCAGCTAGCTACACCAGCCTGTGATGCCACAGTGCCACTCTTCTCTGATTGCCTGTCACCCCCACCGCTCAAAAAAATGAAACAGAATGTGACTTTTTAACCTCTTAAAATAGGTCAAGGTTAGTCATTTCTGAAATTATTCAAGGTCTGTGTCCAAAGAATGTTTCCTGTGAATTTGAAAACTCTGGCAGTAATAGGACTGGACCTATGCTGAGTACAGACGGATGGACGCAAAGTCTTTGCAATACCTAATGGCCATATCTGACAGCCTCGGGTAAAAATCAAGATAACCGAGAACAGTGTTTATTCTTCTCATGTTCACCCCCCTCACCCTGACACTGACACTGAGAATGATGCGGAATTGTCGACAGGACAGCAAAACTATAAAGAAACACCATGGCGCTCTGAAGGAAAAGGCAGAACCAGGAAAACGTTCAGTCTAAAATTAAGGACACCGACCCCTATTCCCAATGACTGACAGGTCCCAAATCTCCAGAGAAAGAGCAGCCCAATACCCCACCTGGGACTGTCCACCAGAGCAAGAGCCAGCAGCTGAGCATGAGTGCCAGAACACTCCCATGGCCTCGCCTCCTGCACCACTAGCGACCTCAGTGATGAGCATTTATCAATTCCAGCTGTACAGAAAGGAACACATACCATTCAGTGGGGGCACCTCAACAGCGCCTCCTGCAACCACCACCCAAATTAACCCTAGGCTGGACTCACATCCGCCTGGGACCACAAGGTAAAATCGGTACCAACAAATTGAAAGCCACTGTCTGAAAGCACTTTGGGACACATGAGGGTTACTGTAAGAAACCCTGAGATATAGGACAGACGGTTCTGGGTTGATCCGTGGAACATTGACCCACCAGCCATGGATAGCAACAGAACCTCGTACACTTCTTCCAATGACTTTACTTCCTTTTTTCCCTTTGACTGTGCTTTACCACCCCACTCCACAAATCACCCCACACACCCTCACATGGGCTACTGAATGGAGTTATTTATGTTGGGTATTTTGACCATGGGATCATTGGAGTACAGGCATGCAGTGCAGGAACTGGTGGGAGGTGGAGCAGCCAAATGCTAGCAGACCACCCCATAATTTTGCCCCACTCCCCGTGCCTAGAATCCAAATATTACCTATTGCAGAAGGGATTGTATTTATACTGCTTGAGTTTAGACTGAATATCAGGTTGAGTGTTTGATTTATGTCAACTCTTAAATATTGAGACATTGTGATGGCAAATCCCTTGAGACATAAACCCAGATAATTTCATTGCAATCTAATTTCTCTCCACATTGTCATTAGATACAGAAAAGCATTTGGGTCCTGATGTAGTTTGACATGAAACTAATATTGTTTTTTGTTGAGAGAATTCTTCTGGCTATGAGTAGGCGTGTTCGTGCATGAATTTATACAGACATGCACAGAGTGCATGTGATTGCTGTCCTGTTTCTTGTGCTTCAAACTGACAGCTGAACTATCAACCCAGTATTAATTGAGTTTACACACATTCAGTTGCTTGGGGGAGGATGACAGAAAACAACACAGCATCCAAGCTGTGATTTGTTTCCTTCTCTCGCCTTCTGACAATGTGAAGATTGAAGAATATTACTGAGAGATTATGTCATATTTTAAAAACGTTTTCTCAAAAGCCGAGTGCTTGGACAGACAGAGACGAGGCGTTTGAATCTTTATCAGCTCCTATCATAAAGCTCTGGAGGGGCTTTGATACAGACAGCTAATTTTATGATGGAAGGCAACAGAGGAATCTTCTGAAATATCAGAGTGGACAGAAAGAGGACTGAGACAGAAAGGAGACAAGCTGAAGAATAAAATGTGATGGAGGGATGTTAGATCAAGCAAATACCAGCATAGACAGGAAACTGAGTGAGTGACCTAGTGACCCAGCAACTGAGCGAGTAAATGTACCTTGACAGTTGCACGAATTTGAACCTGTTTTTTTTTTCTCTCTGTTTGAGGTGCGGCTCCATCAAGAGATGGGTGTGGTATCTGTTCCAGAAACTGTCCTGTGAACCAACATTTTCTGTATGTTTGTTTTGTCATTTGTGTCTGTAGCATGGGCCAAGCAGAGGGTCACCTCTTTGAGTCTGGTCTGCTTGAGGTTTCTTCCTCAGAGGGAGTTTTTCCTTACCACTGTTGCTCTGGGGTTTGGTAAGGTTAGACTTTACTTGTGTGAAGCACCGTGAGGCAACTCTGTTGTGATTTGGCACTATCTAAATGAAAATAAATTGAAAATTGAAAAAAATTTAACCTCTCTGCTGTTGTATATGAAGTGTCACTATCGGTTGGTCTGACACAACCTGGTGGCTGCTCTGTATAAAACAGTTTGTTTACCACCATTGTCAGTGGTGGACACAGTTCTGCTAATCCGCTAACCACTAATTATCGAAGATAATGTTTTCATTATCGGATTAGCTTTTCAGATAACTTTGAAAACCATCATTTGATCAATTATCTTCCGATAAGTTTTGGATCTGATCATTTTTAGACCTCTAACATTTTTGCAGATGTAGTTTTTTATAGTAGATATGCAGTTCTATCCTCTACAAACAGAGAAGAGCTGGTTATAGAAGAAACTGCTCTATACTCTGCAGGTAAAGGAGAACTGGTCATAGAAAAGAGAAAAGCTCATTTCTTTTGACCCCATACTAACACACTGGCAATAGCACCCTAGTCATCCAGAGGCATACAGTTTTAACTTATGGTTAAAATTTTAACCAAACTAATTTCAGACAAGTTATTTAAATTAACATCACGTCTGAAGTTTTATAAAGTGAAAATATCAGATATATGTTTTAGTTTTAAAGTATTGGACAAATTTTAAAGGTTTTAGTGTGGACATGGTGTGTGCGCAGTGCATTCTGGGTAAAAGTTCGTGACAGGAGAATGCATTTGAGACGCTCTGATCAGGCTCCACACAGAGAACAGCATTAAACCTTTTGTATATTGTGTCTAAAACTCTTGTGAATATTCTCTGGGTTTATGGATGTTGTTATTGTGTTTGTTTTATGTAAAAATGCCAGAAGAAGTTCAAGTTCCTCCTCCAAAAGCTGAAAAGTCTATTAAATTGTGATTCAGGCCGTGTGATATAACTGGCGTCAAAATGCATATAACACTTGTCATGTACTGGCGACCAGTTATGACACAGTGTTGTCGACTGCAGAAATTATTTTTAGGCTTCCAAAACCTGAGAGACCCCACACGTGGAGATTAAAAAAAAATCATAGATCTGATAGGTTTAGTTGTACAGTGTGTGGTGTCAGCCACATGGTAAAAACAACACACACAAACAGATTTCACACACGAACATTCCTAGGTCAAACACCTCGCTTTCTGATTGGCTGCATGTCACATTTAGCTTAACACACCACACATGGCACAAATATCTGATAAGATTATATTTAGCGTCATCACGATTGTCGGGGCGTCCTTAGGATTGTCGGAAGGGGAAGATCGGGTCCGATATCAGCCTAATTATCTTGCCATGTGAACCAGGCTTAATGTTATGACGCCTCAAGGAGCGACTGATTGATCTGTTATAACACCGCACCAAGCCGCTAACTGATCGGATGTTATGACATCTCACGGAGCGACTGATTGATCTGTTATAACACCGCACCGAGCCGCTAACTGATCGGCTATTATGACATCTCACGGAGCGACTGATTGATCTGTTATAACACCGCACTGAGCCGCTAACTGATCGGATGTTATGACATCTCACGGAGTGACTGATTGATCTGTTATAACACCGCACTGAGCCGCTAACCGATCAGATGTTATGACGCCTCATGGAGCGACTGGTTGATCTGTTATAACACTGCACCGAACATGTTTTCACTATTATTTGAGTTCTTTGTGCAACTGACATCGTTATTCAAGCATTCAAAGGACGATTCCTATCACCACACAACTCCAGCAACCACACACGAGAACGTTTTTTGACAGTCTGGATAGAGTTGTGATGTCATCACGCATGCACTTAGGCGCAGTCTAGCGTGATCTTGAAAATTTCTTTCTTATTTTATACAAATGAAAAAATGACACATTTATTGGTAAACACCAACACATGTCATTTCTGTTGGTTTTTACATAGAATGAATGAATCAACCAGTCAGTATGAGTGGAGTCTTAGTTTACCCATAATCCCTTTGGTGTGTTAATGTTCAAATCTTCAGAAGTAGTGCATTATTTTAAAATTAACAGATATGTGTTATATATCACTTTCTACATTTTAAGAGTTTACATTAATGTAGTTATTCTATCTGGAACTAGAAGCACTCGGAGAGCGCAAACCTCTGCCAAGGCCATAGGGTCACTGACGTCACATGGAATACCCTTTGGCAAAGAGACTTATTCCATGTCGTTTCACGCAGATACCGTCATGTTTCAGATTCAGTGGTTAAACCCTTAGATCTTCAGCAAATGTATTTATAAAGAGAAACTGCATGAACTACACAAGTTTTTTATTTTATTTTCTAATAAGTTTATTCAGTGAGGAGAAACAAATGCTAAATGTTGTGTGTTGTAACTTTATTTTTTTTTCAGCCTTTGTGACCAGACCTTTGTGACTAGATGCAAAAATGTTGAAATTGGCCCTATCCTGCAATGATAAAGAATCCTTAGAAAATTACTGGATCCGGATCGTGTTCCGGATCATTACCAAAATTTAATGACTTCTAAGTTAGGCCAAGATACACCCCTGGTAAAAATTCCATTGAAATCCGTTGAGGATTTTTTGAGTAATCCTGCTAACAAACCAGCCAACCAACCAACAAAGAAACGGACATGACCGAAAAATAACCTCCTTGGCGGAGGTAATGATTTCATTTATAAAGCAAAACCATAATTCAAACCTGCTTTCCATTTCAAGACCTCTGCCTCATCGCGGGACCACTGTATCCTGTCAGGGTAAATGACGCTTCCCTACAGCAGGGGGCAGAGCACACAAAGCAGAAGCGCTGGCTCATTGGCTGTTTGGGTTTGTGATCGCCTTTGATTCTATTAGAAGCTTTGGCGGTGTTTAAACTCAAAATCACCTTCTTCGTGGCTGAGAGCATTGGGAGGCAAAATTGAAAGTTATCGGTTATCTGTAGCTTCCGATACGTTTTTAGACAGTTTATCGGTTTAGCGTTAAAAAAGATAACTTTTCAGTTAGCTGATTACCAAAGCTAACTTTTTGGTTAGCTGTGCCCACCACTGACCATTGTGGTTCTCTGTGTTGAGGTTCTCTTCCTGTGCCATTACACCATTACAGGTCAGTGGCAATGATATGTGCAGGCAGTGAGTATGTGCATTGTAAAGCCTCTGATGTTAGGCATGTCAGACTATTACACTCTTTGTGCAACTTCATGGGTTGGAACTTAATTAACCATGTCAGGTACGTGAATGGACCCACTGAATTAGTTGTGCACATTTTATTGTAATCTTTTATGAAATCTGTGTTCTGCAGCATGATTTACAGTGGGGAAAATAAGTATTTGACCTCCTGTCAGTTTTGCAGGTTTTCCCACCTACAAAGAATGGAGAGGTCTGTAATGTTTATCATAGGTACACTTCAACTGTGAGAGACAGAATCTAAAAAAAAAATCCAGTAAATCATTGTATGATTTTTAAATAACTAATTTGCATTTTATTGCATGAAATAAGTATTTCTTCTTAAGTATAGTTCTTGGCCAAGTTTTCACACACTGCAACAGGAATTTTGGTCCACTCCTCCATACAGATCTTCTCCAAATCTTTCAGGTTTGGAGTTTCAGCTCCCTCCAAAGATTTTCTATTGAGTTCAGGTCTGGAGACTGGCCAGGCCACTCCAGGACCTTGAAATGCTTTTTACGGAGCCTCCTTGGTCCCTGGCTGTGTTTGGGGTCATTGTCATGCTGGAAGATCCAGCCATGACCTATCTTCAATCCATCCTTCAATCCATCCTCCTTTCATACGGTGCAGTCGTCCTGTCCCCTTTGCAGAAGAGCACCCCAGAGTATGATGTTTCCACCCCATGCTTCACAGTTGGAATGGTTTTCTTGGGGTTGTTCTCATCCTCTAAACATGGTAAGTGGAGTTGATTCCAAAAAGCTCTATTTTGGTCTCATCTGACCACATGACCTTCTCCCATGCCTCCTCTGGATCATCCAGATGGTCACTGGTGAACTTCAAATGGGCCTGGACATGTGCTGGCTTGAGCAGGGGGACCTTGCTGCCCTGCAGGATTTTAAACCATGACAGCATCATGTGTTATTAATGTAATCTTTGTGACTGTGGTCCCAGCTGTCTTCAGGTCATTGACCAGGTCCTCCTGTGTAGTTCTGAGCTTTCTCAGAATCATCCTTACCCCACAAAGTGAGATCTTGCATGGAATCCCAGACCGAGGGAGATTGACAGTCATCTTGTGTTTCTTCAACTTTCTAATAAATAATCATAACTGTTGTTGTCTTCTACCAAGCTGCTTGCCTGTTGTCCTGTAGTCCATCCCAGCCTTGTGTAGGTCTACAGTTTTGTCCCTGGTGTCCTTAGACAGCTCTTTGGTCTTGGCTATGGTGGACAGGTTGGAGTGTGATTGATTGAGTGTGTGAACAGGTGTCTTTTATACAGGTAACAAGTTCAAACAGGTGCAATTAATACAGGCAACGAGTGCAGAATAAGAGGGCTTCTTAAAGAAAAATTAACAGGTCTGTGAGAGCCAGAATTCTTGCTGGTTGGTAGGGGGTGAAATACTTATTTTATGCAATAAAATGTAAATTAATTACTTAAAAATCATACAATGTGATTTTCTGGATTTTTTTTTTTTTTTTTTTTGTAGATTTTGTCTCTCACAGTTGAAGTATACCTACGATAAAAATTACAGACCTCTCCATTTTTTGTAGGTGGGAAAACCTGCAAAACTGACGGGGTCAAATACTTATTTTCCCCACTGTAAATGTTCTAAACTCACTGCCAGAAAGAAGCCAGTGGAGCCATCTACAGTGTTTCCCTTATAGCAATTAAGAGATGTGCAATCAAGACATAGGTTGGCTTAACAGCTCAAGTCGTGACCATAATTAAAACAGTCTTTCAAACACAGATAACATGGGTCTATCTCTCTCACACACACACACACACACACACACACACACACACACACACACACACACACACACACACACACACACACACACACACACCACACACACACACACACACACACACACACACACACACACACACACACACACACACAATTGGAAAATACAGATTTCATGCACTCAACAATGCCAGTAACCAGTGAAAAGCTACTCAAGCATGTAATTATTAATCGGCTGCACCGCTGAATAGGCAAGCATTTATTCTGCTGCCATGGGAAGAATTCAGATCTTAGACTTTGAGTCATTTTATTACCATGAGATTATCAACTTTTTCCTGCCTTTCTCTGCAGTTACGGAGTAAAGAGGAAGCGTGTGTTTGTTCTGTAGTTTGAGGATCATAAAGGATAAGTTAAGTTTACTCAGTAATTCATTACTATGGTCTCCATGCTACTATCATTTGTTGGTATTACACTTCACATGCTTTGGTGTTTGCAGTCAATGAGCGCAAAGCTGCACACTGGGAGATGAAGGTGCAGAAATATTACAACCAATATATTGTTAATACAGCCATGGTTACACTACAGAGAAAACTCAGTTTGCCTTCTTAATCCTACTGCTGAGCCAGTATATCTCACCCGAAGCTGCTTCATTTGGCAAAGCGCACCACTTTGCGAATAAAGAATGACATTATCACCAATTCAGACTGCAGAGGGAGTACTGTTCAGTGAGCCAGTTTTGATGATGTGTGAATGGTTTTAATATTTAATAACACATTACGCTACTAGCATACAGTACAGTAACAGTATTCAAGAAGGAAACAAGATTTATTTTAAAAATAGCTGGTATTTTCAGCCCCTCACAGGTGCAATGTGTCATTTTTCAGATTTGAAACGTATGTACCTGTTTCTAAGAAAAAACCTAAATAAAAATCCACACTTCCTATAATCACTTTTTTTTTTTTTGATGTCCAAGATAGTAAAACAAACTTTTTTACAAATTTTTATCAGTCGATTATGACCACAGAGCTGGGAAAAAAAAACACAGTCACCATTCTGTGTTCTGAACTCTGCCAATATTGTCACTGTTGTCAGACTGAAGGTTTTCCTCCAAGGTTTCGTCTCCTTCGTTGTGGTGTAAATAAGGCTCAAAATCATAAGGCTGTGTTCCTGACAGCTTCTTCAGAATAACCTTCAGTCTGGACTTTCCAAAAATAAGGTTCACACTGGAAAAAAAAAAAAAACGTCGTAAAACAGCTCGACTTCCGCTGTGTTTGTAGTTGATTTGGGCTTGAATCAGCAGGTAGCAGCAATATGGCCGCAGCTAAGAGATGAAATAGAGTGCAGGCTTCAGACACCTGTTGTTTATCCTTCACCTGCGCACTTTTCATCAACTTTTATTGTTCAAGATTTTTTTTAAATATCAACATTTCATCATTTTTAATGATTATTTGTGCACATTTTTTGGTGTCACGTACACTTTAATTATTGGGTGTTTGTTTTTTTTTTTACCCCCTCTTCCCATGCAGCATAAAACAGTAAAAGACTGCCCGGCCTGGTGAGCCAATGCTGTGGAAGGAGATAGCATGCTCAAGATGCAAGTGGTGGCTTCCCTGGAGGTTGGTCAGGCTCAGTGGACCAAATATGCTGCTTTGTCAAATTTGCCACCACAAAAAAGGTTATGACCACCACCTTGCCATAAGCCTGGCATTGCAGCATGATAACCAAGAACATCGTCTTGCCATCTTTGAGGAGACTCCAGCCATTTACTGCTGGGCCAACGTAAATCGGAGAGTATGGCAACTACTGCCATTGACAGGAGAAGTGTTGAGAGCCGCCCATATACTTAATTACAAAACACAGTAGGACTACCAGGCCCTCTAAACAGCAGTCATTGATTGTGTCCGACAAAGCCCCTAGGAACTTTGGCAGGATCTCAGAAGGTTCTCCTGAGAATGAGACAGTCCTTTGATTGTGTAGAAGCAGGTGCTCCTCATTCATGGCAGGCAATGGCTTCAGCTGCACATCCAGATGGTCAAGAAGGTGGAAGATCATGTTTGAATGGGGAGGTGATCCACACCCTTCTTCACAGTATCTCAGCGTGGCACCAGAACCACTGCCCAGACAACTCTGATGAGGTTGTTACCCTTGCAGAAGATGATCCGGCACTGTCACCTCAGAGCCAACTCCAGATCCCATCGAGCATTACTACCAGAGCCTGCCTTGTGGTGTATCCCTCCCAAAGCAAATCACCACTTACACCACTTACAGCTAGCCCCCTCAAGTTATCCGTCCACACACTCAAAACACCCATTGTCTTCCATTTGTTTCTTCTGCAGCACCAATGTGGCCCATGCTGAAAGATGTTCAAACACCAAGAGAGGTATGTTGGTGGTTTGGCAGCCCAGATGACATCTGTGGAGACTGCTACCTCCAGATTGAGATCAACTAGGTCTTAATTCACTTTAATGACTATGCTGCTCTGTGCAAGAGAGATGTTCCTGAAATGGGTCGATCACTGAAATACTGTAATCATTCACCATTCTGCATTTCCAAAAATCTAATACATTGACCTTGATGAAGCCTGTCTATCAAACACAGCCCATTACAGACAAATAGTGAGTGGAATTTACTGCAGCTATGTAAACTACATTCACAGAGGAGCAAAATTAATTAACTTATTGGAAGAAATATTACATAAGGCAGGGGTGGTGACCAAGTTGTTAGTGTGCTTGGTTTCAGTGTGGAAGGTTCCTAGTTCAAACCCCATCCCTGCCACATTTTTTCCATGTAATGTGGAATTGCATCAGGAAGGGCATCCAAGTGTAAAACTTGTGCCAAATCAACATGCAGATCCACCTCGGATCTGCTGTGGCGACCCCAATTGACAAAACAAAGGAGAAGCCGAAGGGACTTACTATTGTATGAAATGTTACATATTATAAAGGTAGGATTGTGTGGCCTTGGCAGGGGTATCCACTCCCTGTTTAGGTATCAGTTTATGTGTTATTTATTCCAAGTCCCTTTCTGAGAATGTTTTCCTCACTTTGCCAATGATTCTTGATTATACGATACCCAGGAGCCTCACTTGTACTTGCAGCATGTGTTGGAGATGTGGCAAAGTCATAACTCTTCATTACTGCAGTTAAGAAAACAAAACAAAACAATGTCCTATAGCTGTTGAATTAATCCATAAATGATCCAGAATACATTTTAATGGCTGATTATCTTATAAGGTAAAAAAAAAAATCATTTTTGGAGTCTGCTGTTAGGGTTTATGCATCGGAATGTTCAATAATTATTGTAATTATGTCTGTTTTTGCTTAATAAATGAGTGTACCACAAAGCAGTAGTTGTGTTTTTAAGTAAAATACTTCACATAATTTTAGAACAAAGTTCCAGGCTTCACAAGTGAGGAAACAAGTGAGGCCGGAGAATGGGCGCAGCATGGGCGGTATTGCATTCACTCTACCGTACTGTTGTGATGAAAAGGGAGCTGAGCCAAAAGGTGAGCTCTCAATCTACTGGTCAAGAGCCTCACCTAAGTTCATGAGGGTTGGGTCATGACCGAAAGAACTAGATTGCGGGTACATGCGGCCGAAATGGATTTCCTTAGGAGGGTGGCTGGGGTCTCCCTTAGAGATAGGGTGAGAAACTCGGCCATCCATGGGGAGCTCGGAGTAGAGTCGCTGTTCCCTCATGTTGAAAGGAGCCAGCTAAGGTGGTTCAGGCATCTGGTAAGGATGCCTCCTGGATGCCTCCCTAGGAAGGTGTTCCAGGCACTGGGGAAGACCCCGGGGAAGACCCAGGACTAGGTGGAGAGATTATATCTCCACACTGGCCTGGGAACACCTCGGGATCCCCCAGTCAGAGGTGGTCAATGTGGCAAGGGAAAGGGAAGTCTGGGATCTCCTGCTGAAGCTGTTACCCCTGCGACCCAAACCCGGATAAGCGGTTGAAGATGAGTGAGTTCCAGACTTTCAGTGACTTCCTGGGTCAGCCATCAGAAATATATCTGTATGTCGTGAGACTGTTGAAGTTGTAGAAGATGACATAGATGAATCTAAGTCATACAGCTGATATTAATATTACTATAACATGATAACTAATCTTGACAGATGGTGCAAAACATTCCTTTGTCAATCGCAATTAGCGCAATAAATATTTTGTATCACTTTTACCTAATTGGAGCAACTTTAACTTTTTGACCCCTGTACAAACTGAAAATGACCTTTATAACCACTGTTGTTGTTTTAACCATAATTCCATAACTTTCAGTCCCTAGATGTCCAAATTATACCATTTTGGAATATGTTCAGACAAATAACGTGGTATACGTGGTATAAACGTGGTTTCAATATGACAAGAGAATTTTATATGTTGAGGCCCCCGTGGAATCCTTCATTGAACTTATCTGTCTATAGCTGCCAACCCTCGGATGGCTGCCAGGCATAATATTATCTTGAGATATATACTCAGTAAACTGTAGTTGATACCTTTTGTCACCCTTGATGGTAGTGACATGCCCCATTTTCAGTGTCTGCCCAAAGCCTACAAGTGATTTAATGGCCTGGAAGTCTTTGGTACTAAAATAGGTTTCTTCAGAGGTCCGTTTGTACATGTCTGGGTCCCCTGTGTACCACCCTGCATCCTCACCTGTCAGTCTTGTTGTTCTAGTGTCCTGTTACACTCCACCACTGGTTTGAGTTCCTCTCTAGTTTTGGTTATGTACTTCATTCTGGTCGTTTAGTTTTCAGTGTGATTTTGTGAACTGCTTGTTTTCTTATTTTCTCACTGTTTTCTGCAGTTACCATATGTGCACCGGATTTGCTTTTTCTGTATATTTTATGTTCACTCACCTGCAGATTTTGTGTAGTTCTGTTCACCTTTGTTATTAGTTGTCACATGACCTTTGACCTCATCACAGTGTCCTCCATTTTGTTCAGTCAGCTCCTCCTCTGCACTTGTTCTTCCTCCTTTCCCTGATTCAACTCACCTGTTGTTAATTTCACCTGGGTTATTTAAGCACTTCCTTGGTTGTCAGTCATTGCCGGCTCATTATTAATGTTTCCAGCGGTCTACTTTGCTTCTTTCTCATCTGTGAGCATGTTACCAAAAATCTGTGTTTCTTTGAAGTTGCTGTGCCTTGGTTAAGTGACATTCTGGTTTGTTTTTTGGGTGTGTTTCTGTTATCTGTTTTCTGGATTTTTTGTGGGAGAGTGGTCACGTGCACTTTTGAAGGCTGTTTTGGATTTTTTGTTGAGATTTTTGGAGACTGAATAAATCACCTTGTTTTTTGCACCTTATCTTTTGTCTTTCTCTCTCTGCAAAACTGGGATCAACTAGATCTTGTACAAACCATAACAGACAGAGATCATGACAAGCTATGACTATTATGGCCATAATTTAGAAGCAATATCATCTTGTAACTCTCTAAATTAAAATGACATGAAATGATGATGAACTGATGGCATGTTAATATTAAATGTGATGTAGCAGATCATACAAAAATTAAGTTTGATTTCATTACATAATATTACTTGTACATGTCGGCTACCTGCTCGACATGTCTTGGATTAATGTAGGGGAACCTTATCTGTTTATTGATTGGTATCCCCTTGCAACAAAACATATTCAGCAAATGGAAAATAAATTCTATTTATATGATGTAGACATAAATAAAAATTATGTTTAAAATAGCATGAGATGTATTCATTGAGACATCATTTATTGAAGTTGAGGTTCAGTGGGTGGAAGAATTAGATCAGAATACAGTCTATATTTGCAGTTCATCTAGCAGGAAAGGTGATATCATGCTGTAATGATAACATATGTGCATAGAACAAATAGAATTAAAACATTATTTGCAATCATTTTGCCTTTGATAACACTGATTAACAAAAAATATATGTACTTTGAGAACTGATTTAGGGTCTTTTTGGGGGTGCTGAATCTGAGCTCAGATTCCTCTATCACATCACATTTGTTTGCAATCTACATGTTCTTTATTGATGGATTACACAAAAGTTGCTCATTCACTCACGTGTTTGACGCCACTAATCATGCACAAAAGCAATTTCAAAAGTATAATTTTTAAACCAGGTTCCCGAAATGTGAACAAGAGCCGTAATATCATTTATGGTGCAAAAGAGGTGTGTTTGCTTCAATGCTTGATACGAGAAATATGTTTCCATATCTCAAAAATGTGATTTGACTGGGAAAAACTAATACCAGATTTGGATTCAGTGCCCCCAAATTACCCCAAAATCCGTTGGAAAACTCCATGCAAGAAAAATCGTGTTGGCCAGTGTAAATCTGTGCAGTGTGCAATTTTTCATCACTGTCTTTTCACTGTTGCCTGAAGGCAACACAAAATATCTTCTTCTGGTACTTTAGCAAGTTTGGAGAAGAGTAATCCAGCATGTACATTCACTGTTCGATAACTGTGTACTAACATAATTGTGTACATATGTGAGTGCCCAAAGAAGTCACTTGAAATAGAAATCGATGGAGGTACTGACATAAAAAATAAGAAGTGAATCCCCTTTGTCTAGCATAGCCCATATTGGAATATTAATTTCATTCTGCCACAGTATTTGTTCTTATATATTTTTGAGCATGTCAATTGTGCCAGTAGGTTAAATTCGTTTTTGTTCATTAGTTTTGCTAACAGACTGAGGTGAAAGTGAAGCATTTATCTTTATTTGTTTGGTGATGTTGTTGTGGGCTGATTTGATCCTCTGTGTGTGTTTGTACCTGAGCGGAGAATACGTCACCAGAAAGCACAATGTGATTTCATTACAACATAATGATACTTTTACAGCTCTTCTTCTCCCACACTGCTGTCATCAGCTCACAACAGCAATAAATCTCATCTATTGGACTGCACAATGCAGAAGGAAAACAGCTACCAGCAGACATGTATTTCTCTTGTCACTTTTTACTGTATCACCTTGGTGCTTTACAGCTTTTCCACCGTATTTATGCTGTGTTGTCCGATAGTGGAGTTTTTACCGCATTGATTTACGTTTTTACTGCTGTTACAACTGCTATTTCTTTGCTTCTTTTGTGTGGTGTGTGTGTGTGTGTGTGTGTGTGTGTGTGTGTGTGTGTGTGTGTGTGTGTGTGTGTGTGTGTGTGTGTGTGTGTCTCCTCTTGTTAAAGGTCCTGAAAGATTTTTCTCACCAATTTCAGTATTAATTCATATTTATCACATCTTCTCTACAGTGTTTTCAGTCATCTCATTTTGCATAATTATCTTTAAAGTCTTATTTCCCTGAAAATCAGGGGAAGAACAGACGTATTTGTACCTAACGTTTAAAGCTTCATAAATGTACAGGAGATTGCCCTGCTATCACTGTAACATCCAGACATAACTCTGGACGTTACAGTAACTGCAATGATTAATGCTGGTTTTCACTGCTGCGGTCAAGGATAATGCCATCGTCACCTTGTCCCAGTAATCGAGACGCATCGACACACTGTTCTGTAGCAAGTGGGTCTTTAGATGTTTGTATTTGTCATGTTACAGAAAATAAACTGTCACCTCCAACTGAGGGACAAACTTCAGACCTGATAATGCTAAAAACTGTCTTTTATGTTTACCACATACAGACTTTTCAGAAGGACCTCACATGAAAATTCCAGAGTGTTCTGTAACCCGTCACCTGCATTGCTTGTTAAGGTAACTGGAATAACTACTCAGTCTCTCCAAAACTGTAGGACTTTAGCTGTCATGCACATCATCATGCATATGCTTCCGTTAGGCAATGACATAGGCTTTTTTTGTTCTATATGTGATTAGTCTGTGTGGTTTTTCTATAAAAGCATGGGTTGATACATATGTTAGGGTCCCTTCACACATAGTGCGACATTTGGATGAAATGCACACTTAGTGTGCAAACTGTGTAATGCCGTCCCTGTCGCCCTCGTACACCTGTTGCTACAACTATTTGCGCACACATCACCTGAAAGACAGTATGCGCTGTGCGAACCCATCGCACCCTCTCGCGGCAGATGCTGGCCAAATTCCAGGTGACACGCACGAACATCTAACACCGCTCGCTTGGCACTTAGAAAATGTGTGGCTACTCGCACTCTTGGCACGACAAGAGACTGCAGACAATCACTGTAGTACTGCTGTGAAATTTGTCTAAGTTCCCAACAAGTGTGACTTTGCAAACACACACACTGACAAGTGCATGTGTGCGCTCCACTCACGGGAGGCATGGTTTCCGACAGAAGTAGCTATGGTGATCTGTCATTCTGGACATTCCAGTTACACAACATCATTCTGGACATTCCAGTTACACAACATCAACTGTGTTTGGACAGTTATGGACTAACAACTGTCCACTGTGAGGCACGTGTGTTTGATTGCTGTATTTACGTGGACATAAATAAAACCATATATCACTGTGGCGGTGACAAGCTGCAGCAAGCGAATGCGATGTTTCGTGTGCTAATTTCGAACTGTTTCAAGGCGTTTCGCCATTTTTGTCCAAACTTTGCACTATGTGTGAAGGGGCCCTTAACCCCTTAATGCCTGAATTTATATAGCTGTATATAAAAAAATGTTTTGTGTGTGTTTTTGCCTTTAAGTAGATGGTAAATAATGTTGAGATTATTAATTTCACTTCTGCACAAAAACTAAATAGTAACTTTGGTATTTTGGTAATAATTTATGTATGAATGTATAGGCTTTCCGATTCAAGTGAATAGGAGAGTCTGTCCAAACTTTGGATGGTGCTGTACTGTCAACATTGTTTCAAACCATGTTCGATGTCCGGACCCCATGTGAAAATAAAACATTTCTCCATGTGATCTCCACTTGTTCCACCCATGGGGAGAAAGAAAAGCAGTGTTATAATATCATACACAGCATAGTTATGAAGTTTTGTTTTTCCCAATACTTGTTGCTGTTATTTTGTTTATTTTTGTGTTCATTGCAGTTCCGTAGTCCTGCATTGTGTTTCATATGTGATTAACCACTAGACCATCACCTCCCCTGAGTAAACCGTTGGGCTTGAGACCTCGGTTCAAATCCCAGCCTGACCGGAAAATCACTAAGGGCCCTTGGGCAAGGTCCTTAATCCCCTAGTTGCTCCCAGTGTGTAGTAAGTACCTTGTATGGCAGCACCCTCACATCGGGGTGAATGTGATGCTTTATTTGTAAAGTGCTTTGAGCGTCTGCTGCAGATGGAAAAGCGCTATATACGTAAATGCAGTCCATTTACTCATCACTGTGCATATCTAGTGAACACACTTATGTTGGGTTGCAGTTTTGTTTATTTGTTTATTTATTTATTTATTTATTTATTTTTAATGAAGAGCTTGACTTTAGATCTGGGTTTTGGTGGTCTTAGGACACAAGCACTTTCTGGTTATGAACAGTACAAATGTGCCAGCTCCCTGGGTCTTTGAGACTGAGAAAGACCTTGCATCCGTCAGGTGCCTGTTAAGGTGTTTGGAAATACTGATACGTTTGTAAGAGAACAAAGGTCCAAATATTTAGGGTCCTGGTACTTCCTATCTTAAACTCCCTGTCCACATGCATCAGGTCAGGTTCTAAACTGTACGACATAGCTGGTCTCACTACTGTCTTGTAAACTTTCCCCTTCACTCTAGCTGATATCTTTCTATCACAAATCACTCCTGCCACCTTTCTCCACCCACTTCACCCTGTCTGCAATTTCTTCTTCACCTCTCTACCACAATCTCCATTGCTTTGGATAGTTGACCCCAAGTATCTAAACTCATCTACCTTCACCACCTCTACTCCTCTCCTTGTATTCCACCAGGCCCCCTCTCATTCACACACAGATGCTCAGTCTTGCTCCTACTGACTTTCAGTCTCGTTCTCTCCAGAGCATATCTCCACCTCTTCAGGCTAGTCTCAACTTGCTCTCTACTCTCAATACAGATCACAATGTCATCTGCAAACATCACAGTCCCTGGACACTCCTGTCTGATCTTGTCCATCACCACTGTGAACAAGAAAGGGCTTACAGTCAATCTTTGATGCAGTTCCACCTCTACCTTGAAAGCATTTGTCATTCCCACTGTGCATGTGTCCTTGTACATATCTGCACCACCCTCACATACTTCTCTGCCACTCCACACTTTTTCATACAATACCACAACTCTTCTCTTGGCACACTTTTCAGACCATGAAAAGTGAAATTATATCTTATTAGATTCCTTATTTCATTAATTTGGGGTATTCCAAATAGTTAGACATTATAAAGTATGAATTAGGAAATTTAAATATTGATATTCATCATGAGAATTCTCCATAATAAATGTTAAAACATCTTACCATAAGACTGCATACCCCGAGTGAGAGAGACAGTGAATTCACAGCAATGACAAGAACTATAATAAAGTTTGTGATGAAAAATCAGCCACCTGGAGAACTGACATTCACTCAGCAAGAAGAAAATTAATGTTTTAGTGCATCTGCCTAATTGACAGTCTAAGACGTGTTAACAAATTAGATGGAGGCCCTTCACATTAACAAGGTGAGGATGACAGAATGCAGTCAGTCAACATTATGAGCTTAAAGTCAGTATCGACACGCTGCTGGCTAGAATGTACTCTGCACCTGCCAAACTCCCAACTGTCCATATGCATTTCACTAATGAAGTTCTTCCAAACCACGTCAGTCTCCAAGGAGACTAGGAGCCTCTGCTTCTGCCTGTATGTGTGGGAAAGGCAGTAAGAAATACTCTGGATCTGACCGGTGATGTTTGCTTTGGCAGTGGGTTAGAATGAACTGCTCATACACATATGGTAAATATACTGTGTATAGTCTGTTCTGCTTCTAAATATAGGCCACAACTCTATAAAAACATCTTTTTCAGTTTCTGACATTATCTGCCTTATCTGTCTTCTCTTCATGTCTGGAACTGCTGCAAATCTGCATTCAGTGGTTGTCCACTCATTCCATCAGAGCCTCAAATTCACCAGAGACTGATGCATTTGGAAATTTTTGCCACCGGACAATTTTCTTTAATCCATTACTAATAAGTTTACTCCATCACAGTGTGACAACACCTTTGCTCTCTGGAGGAACACAATAATATAATATAACCTTTACTGTCAATGTAAATAGACATACAATGAAATTAGTTCTCTGCATTTAACCCATCCTAATTACAGTTATACACAATCCAACCACTAGGAGCAGTGGGCAGCCAGAGTTTGGCACTCAAGGACCTACTCCAAATGTAGAGACACTGCTTTGGTCAGGGGCAGAGAAAGGAGCAGACCCTAAATAAGCAAGTTTGAAGCATAAGCATGTTTGTTTTTGATTGTGGGAGGAAACCAGAGTACCCAGAGGAAACCCACACAGACACAGGGAAAACATGCAAACTCCACAGAGAAACGGCGGAAGCGATCCCATGACCTTCTTGCTGTCAGACATCCATACTAACCACTAAGCTACTGTGCCACCCACCTACATGAGTACCTGCAGCTCCGAGTTTCCTCACTATGGCTTCCACTGGCCTATTCTATACCAAAGTACTTGTAACTATCCGGTATGTCGGCAATCCTGCCTTCAAGTAATTTCACTGCATTGCTTTAACCACCTTCCTCCTCTTGACCATTATTTGGCCATACTTGTCCAGTCTGAAAGTCATGTTAATGTCATTGCTGAATATCTTGGTGAGTGAGTGGAGGTTTCTTCCTGTTAAAACGGAGTTTTTCCTTCCCACTGTCGCCAAGTGCTTGCTCATAGGGGGTTGTTTTGACTGTTGGGGTTTTTCTGTAATTATTGTATGGCTTTTGCCCTGCAATATAAAGCACCTTGGGGCAACTGTTGTTGTGATTTGGCGCTATATAAATAAAATTGATTTGATTTGAGTGGAAGAGTGAATCAATTTCATTCATGTTGAGGAGATAGCTGATTTTCATCCCCCTCCTGAACCTGTATCTATGTCTATTATTTATTGTGATGTGGCTGAGATGGTTTTTGATGGTCTTCTGATCATTAGTCATCTCTTGACTGATGTACATATCCAATTTGGTTGCTGTAGATGATTCAGGAACAGTGTGTTTGTCTATTTTGGTTTCCATAGTAAGCATGCATGTGCAGTAGTAGGTTGTTGAACTGATCCACTCCGGCCCATGTGCTTTGTGAGTTAACATGCACCCCATGTCAACAAACCGTCTCATTTAATGTTAGTCCTGTGCTAGTCTCTGTGTATCGTAACCAACATCATGGTGTCAGATGTTTGCACGGACGTGTCACTTCTGGGTAAGGTGAGCCAGCTGCAGGAAGATTAACATTGCCCTTGCGAACTACACTGAAAAAAGATAATGTTTGAAACCAACTTAAAAAAAGTGTTACCAATTTGTTAAAACCTGAATGACTTAAGTTGTTTGAGCTTAAGTTTGAAAGCTAAATCAACTTTAACTTACTTAAGTTAACCCTGAGGCAGACGCCGTCGTGTACGACGGCTAAGACCAAGCTTTACTAAAGTAGAAATAACTTTTTAATGATATGAGAATAATATCATTAAAATAATATGAGATAGAAACTTACTTTTTTTTGCTGAAAAGTTAACTCCGCAGACTTTTGAGTCGGCCATCTTTGTACCCCTCAAAGAAGCTGTGTGATGATGTGCGCAATGTGAGTGTCCAATCGGAATTGGTTCACCTTCACATGGTTTTCCAAAATCCAATCGTAGGGCAGATTTACCTCACATGAAAAGCCAAAGATCATTTTCAGGAGTGATATGTTACTAGTTGGCCCATTTGAATAGCCCCTGGGTGCTTACAAGGTGTACATACTATTAGTACATACTCAGTGTGCCCTGCGCCATTACACACAGCGATCAGTCAAAGCAGGAGCAGATGGAGAGCCTCTGATGACAATCTCACATGCCCAAACAAAGAGTGTGTAACTATCAGGATTGCTTCACTAGTTTGCATGTGAATGTTACTGGATAACTTGCTTGCTTTCTCTGCGTAAAGCACTGTTTACCATATCAATGGACAACAAAACGCATAGACTATTTTGTATATGTTGTTCAAATGTGCATTTGTGTTTATTGTTTGACCTTTTTGTTGTACAGTCTTGCACACAAGACCTCAAATCACCTTTATAAAGTGTCAAAACAGTTGTTTATTATAGTTTGCTGTGTGATTTGAATAAATGTGTGTGGAAAATTATTTTAGCTTTATTTTCCTTGCCTATTTTGATTATAAACCTTTATTACACGTATAAAACACAACAAAAACATATATATCTGAAAGCACGGGTTGTACCTGAAAAAAAGAGACATAAAACTTGATTGTGGGATGCAGGGAGAGCTGTTAACAGCAATAATAAAACATTTATGTCAGGCAAGTGAATTTTCCAAAAAATGCCCTCGGACCCCAGAGGGTTAAGTTTCAAACATTCTCTTTTTTCAGTGTAGCTAACTGCACGATAATTGCAGAGAGATTCCGCATTCCAATCTTCTGAACTTTCATGGAAATATTGGCAAAAATTGGTGGATCTTTTAGCAGAAATATGACATTTTTATTGTGGCAGCACACTCAAGAAAAAGGTTTCATGAAATATGCAACCCACAACACAATAAAAAAAAAACTGCAGAGACACAGTTTTCATCCCAAAAACTAAAAACAAGGCAAAAGTATCAAGGCATTTGTCAGTGACGTGAGAGAATCAAAGCTAAGAGCTGCCATTTCATAAGAGCCACTTATGAGCTTGTTTGTGACCACATCATCTGTGGCATCATTAGCGACAGCTTACGAGAAGCACTTCTAAGAGACTGTGAGCAAAATCCTTGCAAATGACTGTCTGTGCCACTTTCTGGGGTTTGGCTGAACTGCATCAATACTGGTGGCTGATCGAGGCATGGCCAGGGTTTTATTATTTTCTTCAGACACCAAAAAGGTACAGCAATGACTCATATTCCATAGCAAAGTGCAAAAAAAATGTGGAAGGTCATGCAGGAATGGAAGAAAAATGTCCCCCCTTTGGACAATGCCATAATTGCAAGAAGTGGAACCACTTTAAAAAGTGCTGAAAATTTAAGCCACAAGTCCAAAGAACTTTTACAAAGTCTGTGTATAAGCTTGAAATAGATCAACCTCCATAATGTGATGAAACATTCAATGTTGAAATTCTATACCTACCCATAGCACACACTGCCATTGATATGATGCAAATATCTGGAATGAAAACTGCTGTGACATAATGAAAATGAACACAAACCTCAAAATGTTGCTGCTTGATCAAACAAGATATCACCCCATAAGAAAAAAAATATAATGCATTATGAGTTCACAGTATTTATTGAAACTGGATCAAAATAAGTAGAATTTAGGATAGCTACTGTATGTAGGAAACATTTACATACTGTAAATTTCGTGAATTGGTGTAATGGTACAACAAAATATTTACCCCTGGGATCATCAGAAGTCAAAGCATATATTTTTTACTAGTTTATTAATATTCCTGCCATCAACTTCAGCTGAAGATGCAAGTGGTCAGTTTCTTTCACAGTGTGGTAAGACTTACCTTTAGACAACAAGATATAAAGTTATGTAGAAAAGAGCCAGGTGAGACACTTCCAACCTCTGAAAGATGCCAATGGGACACCTTCCCTTGGATGATTTCTAGGTATTTCACTCTTTAAGGACCCAATGGATTGGAGCTATAGATCATATGGGAGAGATTGTACATCCATTCTTGTGGAGCAATATTGTGGAATTCCCAACAGGGATCTGTAGGATGTGATTGGGAAGACTGATCGACTGAAACTATGTGGATGTCCCATCTTACCAGATGACACCGTAACTCTACCCTCAGATAAATAATGAATAGATGGCTCCATTAATGAATGCCAGGTTATATAAGATAGTATCTCACTATTTTACTAGATTGTCCCATATTTGTATTACAAAGTTAGGTCAGTGAGCATGCACTGAGGCTGTGGGTCTCTGCAACCATCACACTGCTTAAACTCACTGGGTCCAAGTTGGCAACCACCCAGGCAGAGACCAAGTTCTTCCCCGAAGGTAGCAATCAGTCTGCTGTTGATAATTCCCTCCAATGGAACTAATCAGCCTCAGCTGAGTCTCAAGTAGCCATTTGACACAAAGCCACTTTCAGTGGTATGCAAGGATGCTCCAGAGGGGCTCAAGCACCAAGGCATCCAATCATTGCTTCAGTCAGAGGTTAGCTCATCACACTGTCATTTCATCATCTTGTTGTGTTCTATTTATCATATACAATATAACAGGATACTGTCCCATTCACATTCACTCTGTCGTCATTATTGCTGTTATAAACCAATGCCTGCACAGTTCTGCAGTGAGTCCGGTAATGAAGGTGCTGGCCACATGCAACACATCATCGTAGAAGAGGTAGGAGAGGTTATCCAAGGTGGAATTGGTCCTGTCCATCATCCTGCTGTTCATAACTGTCTCTAGACCTTACAGTTCGAGGCCAAATACCGACATTTAGAAGAATGAGAGGGAAGACATTAGTAGAAGGAAGCGAAAGGGAGGATGGAGAGAGGGCAAACAAAAGGAACAAAGGAAAGCATTGTAATGCTTGGACAGTGCAAAACAAAGGGAGGTGGAAGAGTCCAGGAAAGCAAGCAAAAAACTGTCAGACTTATTCCAGTAAAGTTTCTGAGTCACATTATGCTGCAGGATTAATAATCAGCTATGGAGGGATAATGGAAAAATCTCATTGTAAAGAAGAAAGGAAGAGCCAGCAGCCAAGGACAGCAAACAAAGAGCAATTTTCAATTTCCTACAATGCTGTTGTCATTAATATGAAACTGAAGGGATGGGTGAAATATCTTCAAAAGCAAAACCTTGAGGGATGCAGCAGTTTAAACATCAGAGATTTGACTTTGTGACCAAAGACATCTAAGTGTCAACGTACTTCACCCTGAATAAGTCAGAACCATCAGTAGGTGTTTTACTTTATCGACATGTGGGATTGCAACTTATGTAAAATTGTTATTTTCGTGAACATTTCATCAGATTTCTAGTTTTCTTGGAAATAAAACATTGTTTTTCTACTCTGAAATCTCTCAGGGACTGATTTACGAAGGGCTTGTTCAGACTGCCACTAAATATTTGATTTACGTGTTTATCCAATTCGATTCCCGTTCCATGCTGCATGTCTGAACAGACAAAAGTGGCATGAAAGCTGTATTTTTCCAAATCCATTCCAAGTCTCATTAATATGTAGTATGAAATGAGATTCAAATCACATTTTTGGGAATTTGTTTTGTCTGAATGCTCAGATTGGATTCCAGCTATGTTTTGCTGCAGCTATAACATAAAGCTGACATTGCCCTTGGTCACAGCCTCATAGCTGGGCGACAGCAAAACAAAACCAACCCAAAAAAAATGTGTGCGCGCACACACACACATGCACGCACACACACACACAGAGCCGCATTAGTAATAGCCCCTCAATATCAGGTCCGAATAACAGATTTGGCTGGACGCAAATGCAGGACTCAAACAACAAACTGTCAGTAAAAGCAGTTTATTGAAACAGTCAACGAGGTCCGGTACACAGTAAGGCAGTCCAACAAGAGAAACAAAATCAGAAACATCAGGCAGAAGGCGTGGTCAAGGATACAGGCAGGTAGTTGTAACACACATGAGGCAGGCAGGTTGAGAATACACAATACAGAGCTGGAGAGAAGGCACTAGGCGCATCAATCTGGCGAAGGACTGAGGCAAACAGAGGAGCTTATAAACACCCAGGTGATGACGTGCAGATTGAGAGCAGGTGTGCCTGGAACGCTCCAAAAAGAGGGTGTGGCTAGAGAGAAGGAAACGCCCACCACCAAGAGACAGACAAGAACAGGCCCAAGCAGGAAAAAACCCTGCTAGAGATAACACAAAACAGAACAATTAAACCAAAACCAAGAAAGCAGCAAACAGAACCCAAAGCCTGACACTCAAAAAATGAACATTTAGATTGAATTCCAGGTCTGTTTCAGGTCTGCCTGAAACACACTACACATCACATCAGACATGCACATCACACACATACACTCAAAAACTGATGCATTGGATGAACTCAATTCAGTTATGAGCAGGATTTCCATCTAATAAATATATGTAACCCCAACGAAATTAAATTACATTGTCTTGCATGAGGCAGCACGGTGGATTATTGGTTAGCACTGTTGCCTCACAGTGAGAAGGTCATGGGTTCAATTCCTGCCTGTGGCCTTTCTATGTGGAGTTTGCATGTTCTCCCCATGTTTGCGTCAGTTCCCTCTGGGTACTCCGGCTTCCTCCCACATCCAAAAACACGCAGGTTAGGTGGATTAGAATCTTTACATGTGTGCATGTGGGTGTGAATGTGTTTGTTTGTTTGTCTATATGTGGCCCTGCGACAGACTGCCGTCCTGTCCAGGGTGTACCCTGCCTCGCGCTCTATGACTGGAATAGGCTCCAGCCCGCGTGACCCTTAATTGGAGTAAGTGGTTGAAGATGAGTGTGTGTGTGTGTGTGTGTGTGTGTGTGTGTGTGTGTGTGTGTGTGTGTGTGTGTGTGTGTGTGTGTGTGTGTGTGTGTGTGTGTGTGTGTGTGTGTGTGTGTGTGTGTGTGTGTGTGTGTGTGTCTTGCATGAATGTGCTTTATTTGAGTTGGAGATACATATATTTATTAGATGGAAATCCTGCACATAACTGAATTGGGTTCATCCAATGCCCCGAATATTTTTGTATTTACACAGCAGAATTTCAACTGTTGCTTAGTCTGTCCACAACATTTGTCTTTATGCCACACAGGAGTGTGTGTGTGTGTGTGTGTGTGTGTGTGTGTGTGTGTGTGTGTGTGTGTGTGTGTGTGTGTGTGTGTGTGTGTGTGTGTGTGTGGTGTGGTGTGTGTGTGTGTGTGTGCGTATTCTTCATCCTGTGCATCAGAGCTCTGTAGTTGTGGTGTTTGGACCCAGACAGCAGTTATATGGACTGTTTACACATTTGTGGCTCTCGTGGAGAGGGAGGTATGTGTGTTCCTCAACCATGGGCCCCTCTACCAGAGGCCTGTGTCTTTGATGGTTATGCACAGCTGTTCCCAGGCTGCATACTGCTGGATATTGTAGTGGTAGAATGACAGTCCTTGGAACAACAGGCCGGGGTTCAAATCCCAGTCAGGACACATCCATTAGTAGACCCCAAGCTCAACCCCTCCATGCCACTCCCAAGATTTACACCTGATGCCCTTCGTGAAGCAGCTCCAGTTTACCTGTAGTCCCTAGTTTTCCGAAGAGGTGTCTCATCCATGTAGGATGCAGGACCTACCCTGCTTAGTGGCTGGGATTGAACAGGATGATCTACACAGAGCAGACTGGCTGCAAAATCCAGGTAGAAATGTAAAAGGGAAGAAACTTAAATACACACATCACATTTTATTTTATGTTGTTATAAATAAGTCACTATAAATGAATGTTCCACTCTGGCAAAAAAAAAAACAGTTCAAGGTCATCATTAAAAGTCCAAAATTACAATGACATTCATGCCGGTGATGAGCTTATGTGAGCTTCCAACCACAACTGTATGTAATTAATTTGTTTCCTCAAAAAAAATCTGTGCTATCAAGCTTGCAACCCCGCCCAGCTCACATCATGTGGATAACACTGTGTGTGCAACAGTGCTTTAGTGTGAGGTGTGTTATAGCTGTTACAGTCATACAGTTGTGAGTCATTAATAGGGCAGCGCAGTTTTGTTTGAACCCCTGCGTGGTATCACAGGATTTAACCGCATCTGGGAACAGCGCGGCAGTAACATGGCAGAGAGCTCCCCGGTGCGGAGTGTAGGGGTTTCAGCACAAAACCATTCAGCCCGGCTCGGTAAACTTAAAAGCATACTTGCCATCACCTCGCAGTCATGCTGGTTTAAAAGGGTTTTGGCTGAAGCCCCCGTCCTCCAAATGGTTTGTGCTGACACTCCCACACTCCACATGGGGATTAGTCTCTCCGTACAAAGAGCATGACTTCTAACGGAAAAATGGAGTGTTTTGTTTTGGGATCAATCAATCAATCAATTTTATTTACACTCAACAAAAATATAAACGCAACACTTTTGTTTTTGCTCCCATTTTGTATGAGATGAACTCAAAGATCTAAAACTTTTTCCACATACACAATATCACCATTTCCCTCAAATATTGTTCACAACCAGTCTAAATCTGTGATAGTGAGCACTTCTCCTTTGCTGAGATAATCCATCCCACCTCACAGGTGTGCCATACCAAGATGCTGATTAGACACCATGATTAGTGCACAGGTGTGCCTTAGACTGTCCACAATAAAGGCCACTCTGAAAGGTGCAGTTTTATCACACAGCACAATGCCATAGATGTCACAAGATTTGAGGGAGCGTGCAATTGGCATGCTGACAGCAGGAATGTCAACCAGAGCTGTTGCTCGTGTATTGAATGTTCATTTCTCTACCATAAGCCGTCTCCAAAGGCGTTCAGAGAATTTGGCAGTACATCCAACCAGCCTCACAACCGCAGACCACGGGTAACCACACCAGCCCAGGACCTCCACATCCACCATGTTCACCTCCAAGATCATCTGAGACCAGCCACTCGGACAGCTGCTGAAACCATCGGTTTGCATAACCAAAGAATTTCTGCACAAACCTGTCAGAAACTGTCTCAGGGAAGCTCATCTGCATGCTCGTCGTCCTCATCGGGGTCTCGACCTGACTCCAGTTCATCGCCATAACCGACTTGAGTGGGTAAATGCATCCACATTCACTGGCGGTTTGGCACGTTGGAGAGGTGTTCTCTTCACAGATGATGCCAAGGAGATGTGTTGCACTGCATGAGGCAAATGGTGGTCACACCAGATACTGACTGGTATCCCCCCTCAATAAACAAAACTGCACCTTTCAGAGTGGCCTTTTATTGTGGACAGTCTAAGGCACACCTGTGCACTAATCATGGTGTCTAATCAGCATCTTGATATGGCATACCTGTGAGGTGGGATGGATTATCTCAGCAAAGGAGAAGTGCTCACTATCACAGATTTAGACTGGTTTGTGAACAATATTTGAGGGAAATGGTGATATGTGTATGTGGAAAAAGTTTTAGCTCTTTGAGTTCATCTCATACAAAATAGGAGCAAAACCAAAAGGTGTTGCATTATATTTTTGTTGAGTATATATAGCGCCAAATCACAACCAAACAGTTGCCCCAAGGCGCTTTATATTGTAAGGCAAGGCCATACAATAATTACGTAAAAACCCCAACGGTCAAAAAGACTCCCTTTTAACAGGAAGAAACCTCCAGCAGACCAGGCTCAGGGAGGGGCAGTCTTCTGCTGGGAGTGTGGTTGGAGCTGAGGGAGAGAACCATGGAAAAAGACATGCTGTGGAGGGGAGCAGAGATCAATCCTAATGATTAAATGCAGAGTGGTGCATACAGAGCAAAAACAGAAAGAAACACTCAGTGCATCATGGGAACCCCCCAGCAGTCTAAGTCTATAGCAGCATAACTAAGGGATGGTTCAGGTCACCTGAATCCAGCACCCTAACTATAAGCTTTAGCAAAAGGAAAGTTTTAAAGCATAATCTTAAAAGTAGAGAGAGTGTCTGTCTCCCTGATCTGAATGGGAGCTGTTTCCACAGGAGAGGAGCCTGAAAGCTGAAGGCTCTGCTCCCATTCTAACGCTTACAAACCTAGGAACTACAAGTAAGCTGCAGTCTGAGAGCGAAGCGCTCTATTGGGTGATATGGTACTATGAGTCCCTAAGATAAGATGGGACCTGATTATTCAAAACCTTATAAGTAAGAAGAAGAATTTTAAATTCTATTCTAGAATGAACAGGAAGCCAATGAAGAGAGGCCAATATGGTGAGATATGCTCTCTCCTTCTAGTACCCCTTAGTACTCTAGCTGCAGCATTTTGAATTACTGAAGGCTTTTCAGGGAACTTTAGGACAACCTGATAATAATGAATTACAATAGTCCAGCCTAGAGGAAATAATGCATGAATTAGTTTTTCAGCATCACTCTGAGACAAGACCTTTCTAATTTAAAGCAGTCCCTACATATTTGTTTAATATGCGCTTTGAATGACAATATCCTGATCAAAAATGACTCCAAGATTTCTCACAGTATTACTAGAGGTCAGGGTAATGCCATCCAGAGTAAGGATCTGGTTAGACACCATGTTTCTAAGATTTGTGGGGCCAAGTACAATAACTTCAGTTTTATCTGAGTTAAAAAGCAGGAAATTAGAGGTCATCCATGTCTTTATGTCTGTAAGACAATCCTGCAGTTTAGCTAGTTGGATGTGTGTCCTCTGGCTTCATAGGATAGATAAAGCTAGGTATCATCTGCGTAACAATGAAAATTTAAGCAATGCCGTCTAATAATACTGCCTAAGGGAGCATGTATAAAGTGAATAAAATTGGTCCTCGCACAGAACCTTGTGGAACTCCATAAGTAACCTTAGTCTTGTGAAGAAGATTCCCCATTTATGTGAACAAATTGGAATCTATTAGATAAATATGATTCAAACCACCGCAGCGCAGTGCCTTTAATACCTATGGCATGCTCTAATCTCTGTAATAAAATTTTATGGTCAACAGTATCAAAAGCAGCACTGAGGTCTAACAGAACAAGCACAGAGATGAGTCCACTGTCTGAGGCCATAAGAAGATCATTTGTAACCTTCACTAATGCTGTGTTCTGTACTATGATGAATTCTAAAACCTGACTGAAACTCTTCAAATAGGACCATTCCTCTGCAGATGATCAGTTAGCTGTTTTACAACTACCCTTTCAAGAATTTTGAGAGAAAAGGAAGGTTGGAGATTGGCCTATAATTAGCTAAGATAGCTGGGTCAAGTGATGGCTTTTTAGTAATGGTTTAATTACCTGCCCACCTTAAAGCCTGTGGTACATAGCCAACTAATAAAGATAGATTGATCATATTTAAGATCGAAGCATTAAATAATGGTAGGGCTTCCTTGAGCAGCCTGGTAGGAATGGGTCTAATAGACATGTTGATGGTTTGGAATGAAGTAACTAATGAAAATAACTCAGACAGAACAATCTGAGAGAAAGAGTCTAACCAAATACGGCATCACTGAAAGCAGCCAAAGATAACGATATGTCTTTGGGATGGTTATGAGTAATTTTTTCTCTAATAGTTTAAATTTTTATTAGCAAGAAAGTCATGAAGTCATTACTAGTTAAAGTTAAAGGGAATACTCGGCTCAATAGAGCTCTGACCTCTTTGTCAGCCTGGCTACAGTGCTGAAAAGAAACCTGGGGTTGTTCTTATTTTCTTCAATTAGTGATGAGTAGCAAGATGTCCTAGCTTTACGGAGGGCTTTTTTATAGAGCAACAGACTCTTTTTCCAGGCTAGTGAAGATCTTCTAAATTAGTGAGACGCCATTTCCTCTCCAACTTACGGGTTATCTGCTTTAAGCTGCGAGTTTGTGAGTTATACCACGGAGTCAGGCACTTCTGAGTTAAAGCTCTCTTTTCAGAGGAGCTACAGCATCCAAGTTGTCTTCAATGAGGATGTAAAACTATTGACGAGATACTCTATCTCACTTACAGAGGTTAGGTCGCTACTCTGCACGTGGTCGGTATATGGCATTAGAGAACAGAAAGAAGGAATCATATCCTTAAACCTAGTTACAGCGCTTTCTGAAAGACTTCTAGTGTAATGAAACTTATTCCCCACTGCTGGGTAGTCCATCAGAGTAAATGTAAATGTTATTAAGAAATGATCAGACAGAAGGGAGTTATCAGGGCATACTTTTAAGTCTTCAATTTCCATACCATAAGTCAGAACAAGATCTAAGATATGATTAAAGTGGTGGGTGGACTCATTTACATTTTGAGCAAAGCCAACTGAGTCTAATAATAGATTAAATGCAGTGTTGAGGCTGTCATTCTCAGCATCTGTGTGGATGTTAAAATCCCCACTATAATTATCTTATCTGAGCTAAGCACTAAGTCAGACAAAAGGTCTGAAAATTCACAGAGAAACTCACAGTAACGACCAGGTGGACGATAGATAATAACAAATAAAACTGGTTTTTGGGACTTCCAATTTGGATGGACAAGACTAAGAGTCAAGCTTTCAAATGAATTAAAGCTCTGTCTGGGTTTTTGATTAATTAATAAGCTGGAATGGAAGATTGCTGCTAATCCTCCGCCTCGGCCCGTGCTACGAGCATTCTGGCAGTTAGTGTGACTCGGGGGAGTTGACTCATTTAAACTAACATATTCATCCTGCTGTAACCAGGTTTCTGTAAGGCAGAATAAATCAATATGTTGATCAATTATTATATCATTTACTAACAGGGACTTAGAAAAGAGAGACCTAATATTTAATAGACCACATTAATTGTTTTAGTCTGTGGTGCAGTTGAAGGTGCTATATTATTTTTTCTTTTTGAATTTTTATGCTTAAATAGATTTTTGCTGGTTATTGGTGGTCTGGGAGCAGGCACCGTCTCTACGGGGATGGGGTAATGAGGGGATGGCAGGGGGAGAGAAGCTGCAGAGAGGTGTGTAAGACTACAACTCTGCTTCCTGGTCCCAACCCTGGATAGTCACGGTTTGGAGGATTTAAGAAAATTGGCCAGATTTCTAGAAATGAGAGCTGCTCCATCCAAAGTGGGATGGATGCCGTCTCTCCTAACAAGACCAGGTTTTCCCCAGAAGCTTTGCCAATTATCTATGAAGCCCACCTCATTTTTTGGACACCACTCAGACAGCCAGCAATTCAAGGAGAACATGCGGCTAAACATGTCACTCCCGGTCCGATTGGGGAGGGGCCCAGAGAAAACTACAGAGTCCGACATTGTTTTTGCAAAGTTACACACCGATTCAATGTTAATTTTAGTGACCTCCGATTGGCATAACCGGGTGTCATTACTGCCGACGTGAATTACAATCTTACCAAATTTACGCTTAGCCTTAGCCAGCAGTTTCAAATTTCCTTCAATGTCGCCTGCTCTGGCCCCCGGAAGACAATTGACTATGGTTGCTGGTGTCGCTAACTTCACATTTCTCAAAACAGAGTCGCCAATAACCAGAGTTTGATCCTCGGCGGGTGTGTCGTCGAGTGGGGAAAAACGGTGAGAAATGTGAACGGGTTGGCGGTGTACACGGGGCTTCTGTTTAGGGCTACGCTTCCTCCTCACAGTCACCCAGTCGGCCTGCTTTCCCGGCTGCTCGGGATCTGCCAGAGGGAAACTAACGGCGGCTAAGCTATCTTGGTCCGCACCGACTACAGGGGCTTGGCTAGCTATAGGATTTTCCACGGTGCGGAGCCGAGTCTCCAATTCGCCCAGCCTGGCCTCCAAAGCTACAAATAAGCTACACTTATTACAAGTACCATTACTGCTAAAGGAGGCCGAGGAATAACGAAACATTTCACACCCAGAGCAGAAAAGTGCGGGAGAGAGACAGAGAAGCCGCCATGCTAAACCAGCTAAGAGCTAGTAGCTGCGCTAAGCTAGCAGATTCCTAAAAACACACAAAGTGAATAATGTGTAAATAATTAGAGGTGATTCAGCAGAGGGAGTGCTTTAGTTAAGGCACGTGAAGATACACTGTGAAACAAATCGTTATCTAGGTAACTAGATCAATCTAACTGCGCAGATAAACAGCTAACAGCTACAGCAAAACACGCTGTGCTCGGAACAGGAAGTGATACAATACCGCAGTGAGAGCCAACCACCAGTAGAGGCAAGCAAGAGCTATGTCCGAGATGCAATCACCGAAACAGTCGGGAAAAGTGGAGTCCACTTTCCACCGCGTCATTCACTTTTTCCTTGCAATTTTCACTTTGTTTGCATGCAATTTGCCCAAAAACTTAGAAAAAGTGCCATGTTTTTTAATGGGGACAGACGAGGGCTGTCCCCCGAATGTAGAAAAATTTTGTCATATTTTACCCCTTTAATAGCACCTGCCCTGAAACAAGACACTGCGCTGGCAAATATGTGGATGGCTCAGTGTTTAGCACTTGTACCTCACAGAAAGAACATCTGATGTTTGATTCCACTCATGCCCAGGTCTCCTGAGTGAGTTGCATATTCTCCCCGTGTCTGTGTGGGTTTCCTCCAAGCACTCCAGTTTCCTTCTACCATCAAAAACACGCTCCTCTCTCTTCTATCCTCGACCAAGGCAGCATGTCTACATCTGGAGTTGGTCCCTGGGGGCCTGGACTGTGCCTGCTCCCTCTCTGCGCCTGATTAGGATGGGTTCAATGCAGAGGACACATGACGTATGTGCAATGACAATAAAGGCCTTTTTTCTGGATTTTTGGGACATTAACTGCAGATTTGTTTGTGAGACACACATTGTGCCTTCACACACTCTGACAGCCTGTTTAGTTTTCCCTTTGGGTACCCGTAGTGCTGACGCGCTCTTGTTTGACAAATGCCACACACTAATTGCAAACTGACAAATACATAAACAAAACACAAGGAGATGGGTACAAAAAGTTCAAACAATCTATGCAGTCACATATTTCATCAGCACAAACACAGGGTGGGAGCACTGTTCCCAACAAACAGTGGGTGGTCGGGAAGAAGCATCCTAAACAGAGATGCTGTGTTTTTGTTGTTGCTGTTGTGATGGATGGAGCAACACACACCAAAAAGATAAATGCAGCGCCTGCGGTGTGTTGTGCTGTATTTGTTCAAGACTGCAGGTTAGATTTATTAAAGATCTGATCAAGTCTTTCCAACAATTCATAAACTCTGGAATGTAAACATCCCTATGTCCAGTTTTTGAAAGTCTGTTTCCTCTGTATGGCTGAGCATCTGTGGACCACGTACCTACTGGTGGTGATCATACTGTAAATGCTGGCTGAAGATTCAAGATCCACTTTTATTGATTTTTAATAAAATTCAGGAATGCTGAAAGTCAGAGTTGAGGGTGCTTAATAAAGAAAGTATGCATGCATTCAGTAATTTCCCTTTTATGGTACTTGTATAATGTCCATGTGTTGTATATCAAAATGTTCAGCACAATCTCAGCTTTGTGAATGTGAGACATACAGTACTGTGCAAAAGTTTTAGCCATATTTAACGCACCCTTAGAAGCATTAGAAATGATGAAAAGCTCATAATATTCATAAATAAATGAAATGTCTGATGAATTTCAACTTAATGATAATCATATGAGACCTTGGTTCTATTTACATGGCATTTTCTGGTATATTAGTCACACCAGAATATAAGTAGCAGTACTTCAAAACTATTTTAAGGATGGCATGACTTAAAGTATGAGTAATTGTTTTACAATTATTGTACTATTGCATGACCATTTGCAACAGTGTTTGAGGGTATTCGACTGGCCAGTCACTTACAAAGAAAGTTGTTTGTTATTATTATATTATGGATTGGCATGGTGATTAGGTGGTTGTTGTGGAATTTCTCATGAGTCAGGCATGCGCTATAAGAAAGCCGGAGGAAGGATCACAGAATTCAGATTGTACAGTAGTGTTCAGAATAATAGTAGTGCTATGTGACTAAAAAGATTAATCCAGGTTTTGAGTATATTTCTTACTGTTACATGGGAAACAAGGTACCAGTAGATTCAGTAGATTCTCACAAATTCAAAAAGACCAAGCATTCATGATATGCACACTCTTAAGGCTATGAAATTGGGCTATTAGTAAAAAAAAGTAGAAAAGGGGGTGTTCACAATAATAGTAGTGTGGCATTTAGTCAGTGATTTTGTCAGTTCTGTGGAACAAACAGGTGTGAATCAGGTGTCCCCTATTTAAGGATGAAGCCAGCACCTGTTGAACATGCTTTTCTCTTTGAAAGCCTGAGGAAAATGGGACATTCAAGACATTGTTCAGAAGAACAGCGTAGTTTGATTAAAAAGTTGATTGGTGAGGGGAAAACTTATACGCAGGTGCAAAAAATTATAGGCTGTTCATCTACAATGATCTCCAATGCTTTAAAATGGACAAAAAAAAAAAAAAAAAAAACAGAGATGTGTAGAAGAAAACGGAATACAACCATCAAAATGGATAGAAGAATAACCAGAATGGCAAAGGCTCCCCATTGATCAGCTCCAGGATGATCAAAGACAGTCTGGAGTTACCTGTAAGTGCTGTGACAGTTAGAAGACGCCTGTGTGAAGCTAATTTATTTGCAAGAATCCCCGCAAAGTCCCTCTGTTAAATAAAAGACGTGCGGACGATGTTACAATTTGCCAAAGAACACGTCAACTGGCCTAAACACAAATGGCGGAATATTTTGTGGACTGATGAGAGTAAAACTGTTCTTTTTGGATCCAAGGGCTGTAGACAGTTTGTGAGACGACCCCCAAACTCTGAATTAAAGCCACAG